>NC_069505.1:348949402-349209418 GCF_027579735.1 Bombina bombina | reverse complement strand
GTCACAACAACTGCCACAGCTCCACTGTGGCTTTACCTTCCTCAATACACGACTTTTGAAGCCTTTTGAGCCCTTCAGAGATGTCCTATAGCATGCAGGGGACTGCTGAGGGAAGCTGAATGTCTCTGTCTGTAATTTTAAGTACGCAAAAAAGCGCTAAAATAGGCCCCTCCCACTCATATTACAACAGTGGAAAGCCTCAGGAAACTGTTTCTAGGCAAAAATCAAGCCAGCCATGTGGAAAAAACTAGGCCCCAATAAGTTTTATCACCAAAGCATATATAAAAACGATTAAACATGCCAGCAAACGTTTTATATTGCACATTAATCAGAGTATATACCTCTGATAACAAGCCTGATACTAGTCGCTATTAAATCACTGTATTTAGGCTTAACTTACATTAATCCGGTATCAGCAGCATTTTCTAGCAATTCCATCCCTAGAAAAACTTAAAACTGCACATACCTTATTGCAGGATACCCTGCACGCTATTCTCCCTCTGAAGTTACCTCACTCCTCAGACATATGTTAGAACAGCAGTGGATCTTAGTTACTTCTGCTAAGATCATAGAAAACGCAGGCAGATTCTTCTTCTAAATGCTGCCTGAGATAAAATAGTACAACTCCGGTACCATTTAAAAACAATAAACTCTTGATTGAAGAAAAAACGAACTATATTACACCACTTTCCTCTTACTACGTCCAGCTATGTTGAGAGTTGCAAGAGAATGACTGGATATGGCAGTTAGGGGAGGAACTATATAGCAGCTCTGCTGTGGGTAATCCTCTTGCAACTTCCTGTTGGGAAGGAGAATATCCCACAAGTAATGGATGATCTGTGGACTGGATACACCTTACAAGAGAAATTAAACTTTCATGGCCCAGAGAGAACGTACTATTTTAAAAGATTTTTCAATATACTTCTTTACTCAAATTTACTTTGTTCTCTATTCTTTGTTGAAAAGCACATCTAGGAGCAGCAATGCACCACTAGGAGCAAGATGGTTATCCACATCTGTCTTATGTCATTGGCTCACCAGACGTGTTCAGCTAGGTCCAAGTGCTGCTCTGGAGGTGACTTTATTTGTATGGGGAGGGTTACTTTATTTTTGGTTTACTCAAAGCAATATAACAAAGAAAAATATAATGTTCAATACATTATTGAACTTACCAACATGCTCACATTATCAATAATTAATTATTAAGCTTTGAAATCAACATACATATTTGTAGAACAAAACTCAATAAAAAAAAAAACTTGCACACACATATAGGGGTAAATTTATTAAAAAGCGAGCGGACAATTCCGCTCGACCTTGCTGGATGCCGACAGCATACGCAATCAGCATTTATCATTGCACAAGCATTTCTGGTGAAATGCTTGTGCAATGCTGCCCCCTGCTGAACGGTGGCCAATTAGCCACTAGCAGGGGTCGTCAATCATCCTGATCGTATTGGATCGGGATGATTTCAGTCAGCCACCTAAAAGGTGGCGGAGAAGTTAAGGATTCATACAAAAAAAGGAGCGCTGGTTAAAAATAGGAGGTGTCTCTATCCACCTATAGGTAACCCGCTAAACAGTGAAAGTCCCTATAATGTATTTTTTGTGTAGCATTCAATTATTTAGGATAAAAAAATGTTGAATATATATAGCAAATATCCTATAAAAATACAAATATCCTATACAAATACAATAAAGAAAAAAAGAAAAAATCAATTTATTACATTAAATACAAGAATACTTCCGGAATAGAATCAATTAGCTAAAAACACAGACATATTACAGTCATTACAATATGCACATAAAATTATATTTATACAGAGAATCTAAGTTATAGTTACAAAGAGAATTTAAAGGGACAGTAAATACCAGGGGCGCGATCCGATATAGATCGCAGTTTGCGGCGCAAGCAAGGGAACCGGCGTCGCCCGCAGTTTCAGCTCGCAACTCGAGCTATCCTATATAAGTCACCGTCAGATGCTAACGTGCCGTAAGTCTGACAAACCAGCGATGTCCAGAAATCTGCGCAAGTACAAATTTCTGGCGTCGCCAGTGACTTGCGGCACGTTAGAAACTGCCGGCGCCTATAAAACCTGACTAAAGTCTAAAACACCCGCACTGTCTAACACGCCTCCCTAACATAGCCCGACAAGTCTAACACGCCTCCCTAACATAGCCCGACACGTCTAACCCTCTATCCGCTATCCCCCCTCACTAGCCTAACAATAAAATATGTATTAACCCCTAAACCGCCGCTCCCAGAGCCCACCGCTACCTAATAAAGTTATTAACCCCTAAACCGTCGCCAGCTATATTAAATCTATAACCCCCTAAAGTGAGCCCCTAACACCGCCGCCATCTACCTTACCTACCCCCTAAAGTGAGCCCCTAACACCGCCGCCATCTACCTTACCTACCCCCTAAAGTGAGCCCCTACCCCGCCGCTATTTTAAAATTATTAACCCCTAATCTAATCCCCCTACCCCGCCGCCATCTATATTAAATTATTTAACCCCTAAAATACTAAACTATCCCTACCACTAAACCTAAGTCTAACCCTACAAATAGCCCTGAAAAGGGCTTTTTGCGTGGCATTGCCCCAAAGTAACAGCTCTTTTGCCAGCCCTTAAAAGGGCTTTTTGCGGGCCATGCCCCAAAGTAACAGCTCTTTTGCCAGCCCTTAAAAGGGCTTTTGGCGGGGCTTTGTCACAAAGTAAACTGCTCTTTTGCCTACAATCTACATCCCCCTACACCGCGGCCACCTATAATAAATGTATTAACCCCTAATCTAATCCCCCTACACCGCCGCCAGCTATATTAACTATATTAACCCTAATTATATTAGGGTTAATATAGTTATATTATATATATTAACTATATTAACCCTAATTATACTAGGGTTCATATAGTTAATATCGTTATTATAATTATATATATATTAAGTATAATAACCCTATCTAACTCTAACATCCTAACTAAACTCTTATTAAAATAAATCTAATATTAATATTATTAATTAAAATATTCCTATTTAAATCTAAATACCTATAAAATAAACCCTAAGATAGCTACAATATAATTAATAATTACATTATAGCTATGTTAGGGTTTATATTTATTTTACAGGTAAATTGTTAATTATTTTAACTAGGTCTAATAGCTATTAAATAGTTATTACCTATTTAATATCTACCTAGTTAAAATAATTACCCAATTACCTGTAAAATAAATCCTAACCTAAGTTACAAATACACCTACACTATCAATAAATTAAATAAACTACAAATATCTATCTAAAAATACAATTAAATAAACTAAACTAAATTACAAAAACAAACAAACACTAAATTACAAAAAATAAAAAAAAGATTACAAGATTTTTAAGCTAATTACACCTATTCTAAGCCCCCTAATAAAATAATAAAGCCCCCCAAAATAAAACAAATTCCCTGCCCTATTCTAAATTAAAAAAAGTTCAAAGCTCTTTACCTTACCAGCCCTTAAAAGGGCCTTTTGTGGGGGCATGCCCCAAAGAATTAAGTTCTTTTGCATTTAAAAACATATACAATACCCCCCCCCCATTACAACCCACCACCCACATACCCCTATTCTAAACCCACCCAAACCCCCCTTAAAAAAGCCTAACACTACCCCCCTGAAGATCTCCCTACCTTGTCTTCACCACACCGGGCCGAACTCCTAATTCGATCCGGGCGATGTCTTGCTCCAAGCGGCAAAGAAGAATTCTTCCTCCGGCGATGTCCTCCTCCAAGCGGCAAAGAAGAATTCTTTCTCCCGGCGACGGAATTAAGTTAGAAAAATCTGATTGGCTGATTGAATCAGCCAATCAGATTCAAGTTCAATCCAATTGGCTAATTGGTTCAGCCAATCGGATTGAACTTGAATCTGATTGGCTGATTCAATCAGCCAATCAGATTTTTCTAACTTAATTCCGATTGGCTGATAGAATCCTATCAGCCAATCGGAATTCGGCGGACGCCATCTTGGATGAAGTCATTTAAAGGTACCTCATTCGTCGTTCAGTCGTCGGCCGGGATGGATGCTCCGCGGTGGTGGAGCGAAGAAAGAAGATTGAAGATGCCGCTTCATGGAAGATGTTGCCGGAAGGAAGAAGACTTTGCTGCCGCTTGGAGGAAGACGTCGCCGGGAGGAAGAATTCTTCTTTGCCGCTTGGAGGAAGACATCGCCGGAGGAAGAATTCTTCTTTGCCGCTTGGAGCAAGACATCGCCCGGATCGGATTAGGAGTTCGGCCCGGTGTGGTGAAGACAAGGTAGGGAGATCTTCAGGGGGGTAGTGTTAGGCTTTTTTAAGGGGGTTTGGGTGGGTTTAGAATAGGGGTATGTGGGTGGTGGGTTGTAATGGGGGGGGGTATTGTATATGTTTTTAAATGCAAAAGAGCTGAATTCTTTGGGGCATGCCCCCACAAAAGGCCCTTTTAAGGGCTGGTAAGGTAAAGAGCTTTGAACTTTTTTTAATTTAGAATAGGGCAGGGAATTTTTTTTATTTTGGGGGGCTTTATTATTTTATTAGGGGGCTTAGAATAGGTGTAATTAGCTTAAAAATCTTGTAATCTTTTTTTTATTTTTTGTAATTTAGTGTTTGTTTTTTTTGTAATTTAGTTTAGTTTATTTAATTGTATTTTTAGATAGATATTTGTAGTTTATTTAATTTATTGATAGTGTAGGTGTATTTGTAACTTAGGTTAGGATTTATTTTACAGATAATTGGGTAATTATTTTAACTAGGTAGATATTAAATAGTTCATAACTATTTAATAGCTATTAGACCTAGTTAAAATAATTAACAATTTACCTGTAAAATAAATATTAACCCTAACATAGCTACAATGTAATTATTAATTATATTGTAGCTATTTTAGGGTTTATTTTATAGGTAAGTATTTAGATTTAAATAGGAATATTTTAGTTTATAATATGAATTAGATTAATTTAATATAAATTTAGTTAGGGGTGTTAGGGTTAGATAGAGTTAATATAGTTAATATAAATACTATAGTAACTATATTAACTATATTAACCCTAATATAATTAGGGTTAATATAGTTAATATATATAATGTAATACCTATATTAACGATAATATACTTAGGGTTAATATAGATAATATAGCTGGCGGCGGGGTAGGTAGATTAAATTAGGGGTTAATCATTTTAATAGAGATGGCGGCGGTGTAAGGGGCTTACATTAGTGGTTAATAATATTAATATAGCTGGCGGCGGTATAGGGGGATTAGATTAGGGGTTAATAATTTTTATATAGGTGGCGGCGGTGTAAGGGGTCAGATTAGGGGATAGATAAGGTAGATGGCGGCGGTTTTAGGGGCTCACAGTAGGGGGTTAGTTTATGTAGATGGCGGCGGGGTCCGGGAGCGGCGGTTTTAGGGGTTAATAACTTTATTAGGGATTTCGGGGGGGGGGTCGCGGTTGACAGGTAGATAGACATTGCGCATGCGTTAGGTGTTAGGTTTTATTTAGCAGATCGCGGGTGACAGGTAGATAGACATTGCGCATGCGTTAGGTGTTAGGTTTCTTTTCTAGTTAGTTTAGGGAGTTACGGGGCTCCAATAGTCAGCATAAGGCTTCTTACGGCTGCTTTTTGTGGCGAGGTGAAAATGGAGTAAGATTTCTCCATTTTCGCCACGTAAGTCCTTACGCTGCATATTGGATACCAAACTGCGCTGGTTTGGTATACCTGCCTATGGCCCAAAAAACTACGGGCGACGGCAGAAATATACGCGCGTAACTTCTAGGTTACGCCGTATATGTGATACCAAACCAGCGTAAATATTGGTGTCGCCGGCTTTTGCGGGCGACGATTTTTATCGGATCGACCCCCAGAATTTTTGTTGTTTAAAAAGATAGATAATCCCTTTATTATTACCCATTCCCCAATTTTGCATAACCAACACAGTTATAATAATATACTTTTTACCTCTGTGATAACCTTGTATCTATGCCTCTGCAAACTGCCCCTTATTTCAGTTCTTTTGACAGACTTGCATTTTTAGCCAATCAGTGCTGACTCCTAGGAGCTTCACGTGCCTGAGCTCAATGTTATCTATATGAAACAGATGAAGTAACGCCCTCTAGTGGTGAAAAACTGTCAAAATGCTTTCAAATTAGAGGCAGTCTTCAAGGTCTAAGAAATTAGCACATGAACCTCCTAGATTTAGCTTTCAACTAAATTGGTAATAAAAATGTCAACTAAATTGGTAATAAAGTAAATTGGAAAGTTATTTAAAATGACATGCCCTATTTAAATCATGAAAGATTTTCTTTTACTTTACTGTCCCTTTAATAAAACTAGGAAAATAAGTCTTGTGGGATATGGTATAGCAGAGTTTAATCCAGAGCATCAAAAATTCCAGCAACGGTTGTATCTAGAGGCAAAAGGAGACAAAGTGTCCCAATTACAGGCGGTAAAGAGTTTAAAGAAAAGGTGTATTTTAGTACTTTCCCCTGGACTTTTTTGCTTCTGCTTTAGATAAGTCCAAACGTCCAAAAAACGGCTTGAAATATAAGGCATCAAACAGCTAACACGGCTGTAGTGGTAGAATGTCCTTAGAACTTGTTGTGAGTTATTTTTCGGTTTAAAGAGCGTTTTTATAGAGCTCAGGTGATTTTTGGAAGTGTTGGGATAGTTAGTTGTAATGGCTGTCGATGTTCAGCCTATACCAAACACACAGACCGTTTGTATTTCCCCTTCCTACACCTGCTCCTACAGGTACTCTTATGGTTCAAAGTTTACAAAGCTTAATAGAATTGAGCAACGCATTTCCGAGGTCTCCCTCCTTTCTCAAGCTCCAGTTTAGTTATGAGTTTTGTGAAATATTTTTGTGGCGCCAAACTCATAACTACTGCTCTCAGATGGCGGTATGGATTGTGTCAGTAAAGTGAGGTATACCTGTATCTTTATTTGAAAAAGTAGGAATAGAAGCTAAGGAGCCAGCCCATTATTGGTTTCAGCACCCTGGCTAGCGCTTGTGATTGGTGGTTACATTTAGCCACCAATAAGCAAGTGCAACCCAGGTGCTGAACCAAAATATGGGCATACATTCCTGATTTTTAAATATAGATACCAAGAGAACCAAGAAAAATTGATAATAGGAATAAAATAGAAAGTTTCTTAAAATTGCATGCTCTATCTGAATCATGAAATAAAAAAAAATGGGTTTACCATCCCTTTAAGATTTAAGTTTTTAGTCTGGTTTTATGTTGTGATAGTCTATTTGCATTCATGTTTTTATTTGTCAAGGAAGATAGCAGATTGTTGACTAGAGCAGTTATGTTAAGTAAATTTTTGTATAGTTATTATTAAAAAAAAACAGACACATTGCGAATATTATTCCAGCTGATGGCACAGATCACTTTTAGTACTTTAACTTTTTTAACTCGTAATATTTGTGCTTTTTCATCTATTTTATTAGATTTCAAAGATTTTATAAATGTGTAAATATTTTTTTCTCAAATATATCCAATATGCTATTTTATTAACTTACCTGACGAACAGTTAGGGCCATACAGATTGTCATCACTACAGTCCTCGCAGGCGTCTCCAGAAAATCCATCCTATAATAAAATACGTTTTTCAGGCAGGATTCTCAAATATTCAATAATGTTATACACTAACATTTGTACTTGCATGATCTACATATTTACTGGTTATTAGGCATGGGTGAATGTGTTTATATTCGAATTCGAATGTTCGAAGGTTATTGTAGAAATTCGATTCACATAATTGAATGTTGATAAGAACGAATATTCTTAAAAATTCTATAATCGAATACTATTTACAGTTTTCAAATGTCACTTTCAAAATTGAATGTCCATAATTAGATCAAATGTCCACATTCAAAATTTCGAATGTAACATTCAATTTAACAAATACAATTCAGAAGTTCAATAGTTCATGTGGTAGGGAATTTAGTAAATTGATACATAATAGATAAAAATATATCAATTTGAATGTTTCTATTTTGAATATTGTATAATTTGAATATTACATTTAAAGAAAGCATTAGAAATACTATTACAAATATATGGGACATTCTAAAACATTTCAATTGCTGCATAATTTTGCAGAACCCAAAATTTCAACTATCCAAGCCTATCCTAGAAGTTTAATGGATTTTGGGTTCCCACAAGGCAAATGAGTGACAGTAAGCTTGTTTTTTTGGGGAACTTAATGTGGCTTAACGTACAAAAATGAACATAGATGTTAACCAATTTCCCCCAAACTTCACACAATACAATAATCTATCTATTCAAACATATTCTGAAAATATTAAGACAATTGGTAAAACATACCAAAAGAAATCAAATTTAGCTATTTTTTTACAATCTTAAAACATTTAATTTGAAAGGCTTAATGTAAAAAGAGCTTGATGTACCAAAATATTTTTTAATTAATTTATGAGTATATTAATTGGGGTTAGGTTAGGGGATTTAGATTTATAATTACTTTGCGATGTGGGGGGATAGCGGTTCAAAGGTTAATAATTTATTTAGGTACTTTGCGATATGAAAGGATGGCGGTTTAGGGGTTAATATATTTATTTAGGGTTGTCGATGTGGGGGAATGGCTGTTTAGGGGTTAATCCTTAAGTTTATGGGTGTAAGTGTACTTTGTAATGTACTGTATTTTTGTTGTGTTTTGTGAAACACTTTACCAGAACTCTTAGATTGCGGTATGGGTTGATGCGGAAAGTACTATTGCGGTAGCGCAATGACGATTTCACTCACTTCACTTGTGATATCAGGGTAAGAAAAAACATAATTTATGCTTACCTGATAAATTCCTTTCTTCTGTTGTGTGATCAGTCCACGGGTCATCATTACTTCTGGGATATAACTCCTCCCCAACAGGAAATGCAAGAGGATTCACCCAGCAGAGCTGCATATAGCTCCTCCCCTCTACGTCACTCCCAGTCATTCGACCAAGAATCAACGAGAAAGGAGAAACCAAGGGTGAAGTGGTGACTGGAGTATAATTTAAAAGATATTTACCTGCCTTAAAAAACAGGGCGGGCCGTGGACTGATCACACAACAGAAGAAAGGAATTTATCAGGTAAGCATAAATTATGTTTTCTTCTGTTATGTGTGATCAGTCCACGGGTCATCATTACTTCTGGGATACCAATACCAAAGCAAAAGTACACGGATGACGGGAGGGATAGGCAGGCTCATTATACAGAAGGAACCACTGCCTGAAGAACCTTTCTCCCAAAAATAGCCTCCGAAGAAGCAAAAGTGTCAAATTTGTAAAATTTGGAAAAAGTATGAAGCGAAGACCAAGTTGCAGCCTTGCAAATCTGTTCAACAGAGGCCTCATTCTTAAAGGCCCAAGTGGAAGCCACAGCTCTAGTAGAATGAGCTGTAATTCTTTCAGGAGGCTGCTGTCCAGCAGTCTCATAGGCTAAACGAATTATGCTACGAAGCCAGAAGGAGAGAGAGGTAGCCGAAGCCTTATGACCTCTCCTCTGACCAGAGTACACGACAAACAGGGAAGACGTTTGTCGAAAATCCTTAGTTGCCTGCAAGTAGAACTTGAGGGCACGAACTACATCCAGATTGTGTAGAAGACGTTCCTTCTTTGAAGAAGGATTCGGGCACAGGGAAGGCACCACGATCTCTTGATTGATGTTCCTGTTAGTGACTACCTTAGGTAAGAACCCAGGTTTTGTACGCAGAACTACCTTATCTGAATGAAAAATCAAATAAGGAGAATCACAATGTAAAGCTGATAACTCAGAGACTCTCCGAGCCGAAGAAATAGCCATTAAAAATAACACTTTCCAAGATAACAACTTTATATCAATGGAATGAAGGGGTTCAAACGGAACTCCTTGTAGAACGTTAAGAACAAGGTTTAAACTCCATGGCGGAGCAACAGTTTTAAACACAGGCTTGATCCTAGCTAAAGCCTGACAAAAGGCCTGGACGTCTGGATTTTCTGACAGACGCCTGTGTAACAAGATGGACAGAGCTGAGATCTGTCCCTTTAATGAGCTAGCCGATAAACCCTTTTCTAAACCTTCTTGTAGAAAGGACAATATCCTAGGAATCCTAACCTTACTCCAGGAGTAACCTTTGGATTCGCACCAGTATAGGTATTTACGCCATATCTTATGGTAAATCCTTCTGGTAACAGGCTTCCTAGCCTGTATCAGGGTATCAATAACCGACTCAGAAAACCCACGTTTTGATAAAATCAATCGTTCAATTTCCAAGCAGTCAGCTTCAGAGAAGTTAGATTTTGATGTTTGAATGGACCCTGTATCAGAAGGTCCTGTCTTAGAGGTAGAGACCAAGGCGGACAGGATGACATGTCCACTAGATCTGCATACCAAGTCCTGCGTGGCCATGCAGGCGCTATTAGAATCACTGATGCTCTCTCCTGTTTGATTTTGGCAATCAATCGAGGAAGCAGCGGGAAGGGTGGAAACACATAAGCCATCCCGAAGTTCCAAGGTGCTGTCAAAGCATCTATCAGAACCGCTCCCGGATCCCTGGATCTGGACCCGTAGCGAGGAAGTTTGGCGTTCTGGCGAGACGCCATGAGATCTATCTCTGGTTTGCCCCAACGTGAAGTATTTGGGCAAAGACCTCCGGATGAAGTTCCCACTCCCCCGGATGAAAAGTCTGGCGACTCAAGAAATCCGCCTCCCAGTTCTCCACTCCCGGGATGTGGATTGCTGACAGGTGGCAAGAGTGAGACTCTGCCCAGCGAATTATCTTTGATACTTCCATCATTGCTAGGGAGCTTCTTGTCCCTCCCTGATGGTTGATGTAAGCTACAGTCGTGATGTTGTCCGACTGAAACCTGATGAACCCCCGAGTTTTTAACTGGGGCCAAGCCAGAAGGGCATTGAGAACTGCTCTCAATTCCAGAATGTTTATTGGCAGGAGACTTTCCTCCTGACTCCATTGTCCCTGAGCCTTCAGAGAATTCCAGACAGCGCCCCAACCTAGTAGGCTGGCGTCTGTTGTTACAATTGTCCAGTCCGGCCTGCTGAATGGCATCCCCCTGGACAGATGTGGCCGAGAAAGCCACCATAGAAGAGAGTTTCTGGTCTCTTGATCCAGATTCAGAGTAGGGGACAAGTCTGAGTAATCCCCATTCCACTGACTCAGCATGCACAATTGCAGCGGTCTGAGATGTAGACGTGCAAAGGGTACTATGTCCATTGCTGCTACCATTAAGCCGATCACCTCCATGCATTGAGCTACTGACGGGAGTTGAATGGAATGAAGGACACGGCATGCATTTAGAAGCTTTGTTAATCTGTCTTCTGTCAGATAAATCTTCATTTCTACAGAATCTATAAGAGTCCCCAAGAATGGAACTCTTGTGAGAGGAAAGAGAGAACTCTTCTTTTCGTTCACTTTCCATCCATGCGACCTTAGAAATGCCAGAACTAACTCTGTATGAGACTTGGCAGTTTGAAAGCTTGAAGCTTGTATCAGAATGTCGTCTAGGTACGGAGCTACCGAAATTCCTCGCGGTCTTAGTACCGCCAGAAGGGCACCCAGAACCTTTGTGAAGATTCTTGGAGCCGTAGCCAATCCGAATGGAAGAGCTACAAACTGGTAATGCCTGTCTAAGAAGGCAAACCTTAGATACCGGTAATGATCTTTGTGAATCGGTATGTGAAGGTAAGCATCCTTTAAATCCACTGTGGTCATGTACTGACCCTTTTGGATCATGGGTAAGATTGTCCGAATAGTTTCCATTTTGAACGATGGAACTCTTAGGAATTTGTTTAGGATCTTTAAATCCAAGATTGGCCTGAAAGTTCCCTCTTTTTTGGGAACCACAAACAGGTTTGAGTAAAACCCTTGTCCTTGTTCCGACCGCGGAACCGGATGGATTACTCCCATTAATAACAGATCTTGTACACAGCGTAGAAACGCTTCTTTCTTTATCTGGTTTGTTGACAACCTTGACAGATGAAATCTCCCTCTTGGGGGAGAGAATTTGAAGTCTAGAAGGTATCCCTGAGATATGATCTCTAGCGCCCAGGGATCCTGAACATCTCTTGCCCAAGCCTGGGCGAAGAGAGAAAGTCTGCCCCCCACTAGATCCGGTCCCGGATCGGGGGCCCTCGGTTCATGCTGTCTTTGGGGCAGCAGCAGGTTTCCTGGCCTGCTTGCCCTTGTTCCAGGACTGGTTAGGTTTCCAGCCTTGTCTGTAACGAGCAACAGCTCCTTCCTGTTTTGGTGCAGTGGAAGTTGGTGCTGCTCCTGCTTTGAAATTCCGAAAGGGACGAAAATTAGACTGTCTAGTCTTAGCTTTGGCTTTGTCTTGAGGCAGGGCGTGGCCCTTACCTCCTGTAATGTCAGCGATAATTTCTTTCAAACCGGGCCCAAATAAAGTTTGCCCCTTGAAAGGTATATTAAGTAATTTGGACTTAGAAGTTACATCAGCTGACCAGGATTTTAGCCACAGCGCCCTACGTGCCTGAATGGCGAATCCTGAGTTCTTAGCCGTAAGTTTGGTTAAATGTACTACGGCCTCCGAAATGAATGAATTAGCTAGTTTAAGGACTCTAAGCCTGTCCGTAATGTCGTCCAGCGTAGCTGAACTAAGGTTCTCTTCCAGAGACTCAATCCAAAATGCTGCCGCAGCCGTAATCGGCGCGATGCATGCAAGGGGTTGCAATATAAAACCTTGTTGAACAAACATTTTCTTAAGGTAACCCTCTAATTTTTTATCCATTGGATCTGAAAAAGCACAGCTATCCTCCACCGGGATAGTGGTACGCTTAGCTAAAGTAGAAACTGCTCCCTCCACCTTAGGGACCGTTTGCCATAAGTCCCGTGTGGTGGCGTCTATTGGAAACATCTTTCTAAATATTGGAGGGGGTGAGAACGGCACACCGGGTCTATCCCACTCCTTAGTAACAATTTCAGTTAGTCTCTTAGGTATAGGAAAAACGTCAGTACTCGCCGGTACCGCAAAGTATTTATCCAACCTACACAATTTCTCTGGTATTGCAACAGTGTTACAATCATTAAGAGCCGCTAAAACCTCCCCTAGTAATACACGGAGGTTCTCCAATTTAAATTTAAAATTTGAAATATCTGAATCCAATCTGTTTGGATCAGAACCGTCACCCACAGAATGAAGCTCTCCGTCCTCATGCTCTGCAAGCTGTGACGCAGTATCAGACATGGCCCTAGTATTATCAGCGCACTCTGTTCTCACCCCAGAGTGATCACGCTTGCCTCTTAGTTCTGGTAATTTAGCCAAAACTTCGGTCATAACAGTAGCCATATCTTGTAATGTTATCTGTAATGGCCGCCCAGATGTACTAGGCGCCACAATATCACGCACCTCCCGGGCGGGAGATGCAGGTACTGACACGTGAGGCGAGTTAGTCGGCATAACTCTCCCCTCGCTGTTTGGTAAAATTTGTTCAATTTGTACAGATTGGCTTTTATTTAAAGTAGCATCAATACAGTTAGTACATAAATTTCTATTGGGCTCCACCTTGGCATTGGAACAAATGACACAGGTATCTTCCTCTGAATCAGACATGTTTAACACACTAGCAATAAACTTGCAACTTGGTTACAATCTTATTTAACAAAAACGTACTGTGCCTCAAAGAAGCACTAAACGATTAAATGACAGTTGAAATAATGAACTGAAAAAAAAAAACAGTTATAGCATCAATCCTTAAAAACAACACAACTTTTAGCAAAGGTTTGTTCCCATTAGTAAAGTAACAATAATTAAATTTGAAGCATAAAAATTACAGAGCAACGTTTTTAATCACAGTCAATATAAGTCTCACAGCTCTGCTGAGAGAATCTACCTCCCTCCAAAGAAGTTTGAAGACCCCTGAGTTCTGTTAGAGATGAACCGGATCATGCAGGAAATACAAGAGTAACTGACTGGAAATTTTTGATGCGTAGCAAAGAGCGCCAAAAACGGCCCCTCCCCCTCACACACAGCAGTGAGAGAGAAACGAAACTGTCACAATTAAAACAAGCAACTGCCAAGTGGAAAAATAATGCCCAAACATTTATTCACTCAGTACCTCAGAAAATGCAAATGATTCTACATTCCAGCAAAAACGTTTAACATAATAAATACCTATTATAAAGGTTTAATGTACTTTTAACAGAGTAATTCCAGTGAAATACCATCCCCAGAATACTGAAGTGTAGAGTATACATACATGTCATTATAACGGTATGGCAGGATTTTCTCATCAATTCCATTCAGAAAATAAAAACTGCTACATACCTCAATGCAGATTCATCTGCCCGCTGTCCCCTGATCTGAAGCTTTTACCTCCCTCAGATGGCCGAGAAACAGCAATATGATCTTAACTACTCCGGTTAAAATCATAGTAAAAACTCTGGTAGATTCTTCTTCAAACTCTGCCAGAGAGGCAATAACACGCTCCGGTGCTATTGTAAAATAACAAACTTTTGATTGAAGTTATAAAAACTAAGTATAATCACCATAGTCCTCTCACACATCCTATCTAGTCGTTGGGTGCAAGAGAATGACTGGGAGTGACGTAGAGGGGAGGAGCTATATGCAGCTCTGCTGGGTGAATCCTCTTGCATTTCCTGTTGGGGAGGAGTTATATCCCAGAAGTAATGATGACCCGTGGACTGATCACACATAACAGAAGAAATGGATCACAAAATCGCCATTGCACAAAGTCCGTTGCACATCACTTGCCCTTGCCGTAAATGTTTTAGGATTGTAAAAAAATAGTGAAATGTGAATATCTTTTGGTATGTTTTACCAATTGTCTAGAAATGTTCAGAATATGTTTGAATTGATAGATTATTGTAATGTGTGAAGTTTGGGGGAAATTGGTTAACATCTAATTTAATTTTTGTACGTCAAGCCACATTAAGCTCCCCAAAAAACAAGCTTAATATCACTCTTTTGCATTATGGGAAACCAAAATCCATGGAACTTGTGCCATGTTTAAAGGCTATTGATTGATGTTTAGACACATTTTGGTACATTAAGCTCTTTTAACAATAAGCTGCTCCCAAAAAATAGTTAAATGTGAATATCTTTTGGTATGTTTCACCAAATGTACTGAAATCTTCAGAATATGATTGAAAATATAGATTATTGTATTGTGTGAAGTTTGGGGGAAATTGATTAACATCTAAGTTCATTTTTGTACGTTAAGCCACATTAAGCTCCCCAAAAAACAAGCTTAATGTCATTTATTTGCCTTTTGGGAAACCAAAATCCATGAAACTTCTAGGATAGGCTTGCTTAGTGAAACACAGAGGTTGTGCCAAGTTTCAAGGCAATTGATTGATGTTTAGTCACATTTTGATACATTAAGCTCTTTTTACATTAAGCTGTTCACATTAAGGGGCATATTTATCAATTTTTATTTTTACAGATTAGGGCTTGGGCAGCAAAAGAGCTAAATACCCTTTTAAGGGCAATGCCCCTACAAATGACCTTTTCAGGGCAATGGGTAGATTAGGTTTTACTTTCTTTCTATTTTGTGGGTTTGGGGGGTGGGGGTTTGTATACTGTTAGCGGGTGTTTTTTTTTTAGCAAAAGAGCTGTTAACTTTAAGGCAATGCCCTACAAAAGGCCCGTTTAAGGGCCCCCAGAAGGCCCTTTTAAGAGCCCTTGGTAGTTTGGGGGGTGGGGGTTTGTAACTGTTAGGGGTGTTTTATTTTCTTTTGTAGCAAAAGAGCTGTTTAACTTAGGGCAATGCCCTACAAAAGGCCCTTTTAAGGGCCCTGGGTAGTTTATTATAGATTAGGGTTTTTAATTTTGGGGTGTTTTTATAATTTTTAAAAGGCTATTAGAATAGGAATAACAAGGATGAGAAGAGTGAGGCTAAATGCTTACACAACTGCACATCACAGTGGAGCAAGTAGCAACTACCAGACGCCGGATTCTATCCAGGACAGCTGCAGACCGGAGAGAGCCAGCTGGTCAGCTCTGATTACCAGCCCGTATCCACAAGCACACTGGTGTGCTTTGAACTATTGTGAGTACCCTGTGTAAAGACCATCTGTAGTTCGTCCTCACACTGTGCTTTCTGATACACACATTTGTGCGCCTCTTCTCATCCTTGTTATAGAAGTGTTGTTCCTGCTGGGCAAAATATGGAGGGTGCGGCCAAATGAAGTGCATTAACTGAAGAGTTTACCTGGAACTTGGTGCACAAACAACCTGATATCGGAACGTTTACATGTTGGAGTCTAATGGACTTATCTCACTGATGCATTTAAACATCCAGCTTTAATGAGGTTCCATTTTCCATTATTATAAATAGTAGAAGTGTAAATACTTGATATTTTTGCATCGATATATACCCTGATACATTTAAGTATACAACATCGAGTTAATTTTTTATGTGTTCATTTGCACAACAGCGCCCTCTGGTGACTGAGGTCAATTTGTTACATGTATTAGAATAGGAATAATTTTTATTGTTTTGGATGTCTGTTATTTTTTGTAATGGTAGTTTTTTTTATTTTTTTGAAATTTTAGTGTTTGTTATTTTTTGTAATGGTATGTTTAAGTGTAAGGCAGGTTAGGTTTTATTTCACAGGTAAGTTTGTATTTATTTTAACTAGGTAGTTATTAAATAGTTAATAACTATTTACTAACTAGTCTACCTAGTTAAAATAAATACAAACTTACCTGTGAAATAAAAATAAAAGGTAAGCTAGCTACAATATAACTATTAGTTATATTGTAGCTAGGTTAGGTTTTATTTCACAGGTATTTAGTTTTAAATAGGTATTATTTAGTTAATAATTGTAACTTTAATTTAGCTCTATTTAAATTATGTTAAAGTTAGGGGGTGTTAGGGTTACGTTAGGGTTAGATTTACGTTAGGTTTAGGGGTTAATATGGTTTCATTTAGGTTGTTGCGATGTGGGGGGCTGGCGGTTTAGGGGTTAATAGGTTTATTTAGTGGTAGTGATGTGGGAGGCCAGAGGTTTAGGGGTTAATAACTTTAATATAGTGGCGGCAATGTTGGGGTGCGGTGGAATAGGGGTTAATAACTTTATTTAGATGGAGGCGATATCGGGAGCGGCAGATTAGGGGTTAATAGCTTTATTTAGACGGCAGCAATATCGGGAGCTACAGATTAGGGGTTAATAACTTTATTTAGGTGGCAGCGATATCGGGAGCAGCAGATTAGGGGTTAATAGCTTTATTTAGGTGGCGGCGATATCGGGAGCGGAAGATTAGGGGTTAATAACATTAAGTAGGTGTTGGCGATGTCGGGGACGGCAGATTAGGGGTGTTTAGACGTGGAGTTTATGTTAGGGTGTTAGGTTTAAACTTAACTTTTCTTTTCCCCATAGACTTCAATGGGGCTGCGTTACGGAGATTTTCTTTCCACGATCGTATGTGTTAGACTTTTTTCTGACCCGCTCTCCCTATTGATGTCTATGGGGAAAGCATGCACGATCAAGTCAAAACAGCGTTTGTTTTGTGTGCGGTATGGAGCTTAAAAACCCCATATCGCACACACAAGCCGAGTTTTGAAAAACTTGTAATGGCTGCGCTATAGGGGGTTAAATAACACAACTTTTCTTGCGTTCGTTAATTTCCCTATAGCGCGTATAACTCGTAATCTAGGTGATGGGAAGTAAATCTAACTATATTGTTCTGCTTTTTTTACTATAATATTTAACGGGGGAGTATTTTTTTACATTAACATGATGTCAAAATAATTTGTATTTATGGATCAGAAATTAAGATCTCCCAAAAAAAAAAAAAAAAAAAAAAAAACATAATTTATGCTTACCTGATAAATTCCTTTCTTCTGTTGTGTGATCAGTCCACGGGTCATCATTACTTCTGGGATATAACTCCTCCCCAACAGGAAATGCAAGAGGATTCACCCAGCAGAGCTGCATATAGCTCCTCCCCTCTACGTCACCCCCAGTCATTCGACCAAGAATCAACGAGAAAGGAGAAACCAAGGGTGAAGTGGTGACTGGAGTATAATTTAAAAAATATTTACCTGCCTTAAAAAACAGGGCGGGCCGTGGACTGATCACACAACAGAAGAAAGGAATTTATCAGGTAAGCATAAATTATGTTTTCTTCTGTTATGTGTGATCAGTCCACGGGTCATCATTACTTCTGGGATACCAATACCAAAGCAAAAGTACACGGATGACGGGAGGGATAGGCAGGCTCATTATACAGAAGGAACCACTGCCTGAAGAACCTTTCTCCCAAAAATAGCCTCCGAAGAAGCAAAAGTGTCAAATTTGTAAAATTTGGAAAAAGTATGAAGCGAAGACCAAGTTGCAGCCTTGCAAATCTGTTCAACAGAGGCCTCATTCTTAAAGGCCCAAGTGGAAGCCACAGCTCTAGTAGAATGAGCTGTAATTCTTTCAGGAGGCTGCTGTCCAGCAGTCTCATAGGCTAAACGAATTATGCTACGAAGCCAGAAGGAGAGAGAGGTAGCCGAAGCCTTATGACCTCTCCTCTGACCAGAGTACACGACAAACAGGGAAGACGTTTGTCGAAAATCCTTAGTTGCCTGCAAGTAGAACTTGAGGGCACGAACTACATCCAGATTGTGTAGAAGACGTTCCTTCTTTGAAGAAGGATTCGGGCACAGGGAAGGAACCACGATCTCTTGATTGATGTTCCTGTTAGTTACTACCTTAGGTAAGAACCCAGGTTTAGTACGCAGAACTACCTTATCTGAATGAAAAATCAAATAAGGAGAATCACAATGTAAAGCTGATAACTCAGAGACTCTCCGAGCCGAAGAAATAGCCATTAAAAATAACACTTTCCAAGATAACAACTTTATATCAACGGAATGAAGGGGTTCAAACGGAACTCCTTGTAGAACGTTAAGAACAAGGTTTAAACTCCATGGCGGAGCAACAGTTTTAAACACAGGCTTGATTCTAGCTAAAGCCTGACAAAAAGCCTGGACGTCTGGATTTTCTGACAGACGCCTGTGCAACAAGATGGACAGAGCTGAGATCTGTCCCTTTAATGAACTAGCCGATAAACCCTTTTCTAAACCTTCTTGTAGAAAGGACAATATCCTAGGAATCCTAACCTTACTCCAGGAGTAACCTTTGGATTCGCACCAGTATAGGTATTTACGCCATATCTTATGGTAAATCCTTCTGGTAACAGGCTTCCTAGCCTGTATCAGGGTATCGATAACCGACTCAGAAAAACCACGTTTTGATAAAATCAAGCGTTCAATTTCCAAGCAGTCAGCTTCAGAGAAGTTAGATTTTGATGTTTGAATGGACCCTGTATCAGAAGGTCCTGTCTTAGAGGTAGAGACCAAGGCGGACAGGATGACATGTCCACTAGATCTGCATACCAAGTCCTGCGTGGCCATGCAGGCGCTATTAGAATCACTGATGCTCTCTCCTGTTTGATTTTGGCAATCAATCGAGGAAGCAGCGGGAAGGGTGGAAACACATAAGCCATCCCGAAGTTCCAAGGTGCTGTCAAAGCATCTATCAGAACCGCTCCCGGATCCCTGGATCTGGACCCGTAGCGAGGAAGTTTGGCGTTCTGGCGAGACGCCATGAGATCTATCTCTGGTTTGCCCCAACGTCGAAGTATTTGGGCAAAGACCTCCGGATGAAGTTCCCACTCCCCCGGATGAAAAGTCTGGCGACTCAAGAAATCCGCCTCCCAGTTCTCCACTCCCGGGATGTGGATTGCTGACAGGTGGCAAGAGTGAGACTCTGCCCAGCGAATTATCTTTGATACTTCCATCATTGCTAGGGAGCTTCTTGTCCCTCCTTGATGGTTGATGTACGCTACAGTCGTGATGTTGTCCGACTGAAACCTGATGAACCCCCGAGTTTTTAACTGGGGCCAAGCCAGAAGGGCATTGAGAACTGCTCTCAATTCCAGAATGTTTATTGGTAGGAGACTTTCCTCCTGACTCCATTGTCCCTGAGCCTTCAGAGAATTCCAGACAGCGCCCCAACCTAGTAGGCTGGCGTCTGTTGTTACAATTGTCCAGTCCGGCCTGCTGAATGGCATCCCCCTGGACAGATGTGGCCGAGAAAGCCACCATAGAAGAGAGTTTCTGGTTTCTTGATCCAGATTCAGAGTAGGGGACAAGTCTGAGTAATCCCCATTCCACTGACTCAGCATGCACAATTGCAGCGGTCTGAGATGTAGACGTGCAAAGGGTACTATGTCCATTGCTGCTACCATTAAGCCGATCACCTCCATGCATTGAGCTACTGACGGGAGTTGAATGGAATGAAGGACACGGCATGCATTTAGAAGCTTTGTTAATCTGTCTTCTGTCAGATAAATCTTCATTTCTACAGAATCTATAAGAGTCCCCAAGAATGGAACTCTTGTGAGAGGAAAAAGAGAACTCTTCTTTTCGTTCACTTTCCATCCATGCGACCTTAGAAATGCCAGAACTAACTCTGTATGAGACATGGCAGTTTGAAAGCTTGAAGCTTGTATCAGAATGTCGTCTAGGTACGGAGCTACCGAAATTCCTCGCGGTCTTAGTACCGCCAGAAGGGCACCCAGAACCTTTGTGAAGATTCTTGGAGCCGTAGCCAATCCGAATGGAAGAGCTACAAACTGGTAATGCCTGTCTAAGAAGGCAAACCTTAGATACCGGTAATGATCTTTGTGAATCGGTATGTGAAGGTAAGCATCCTTTAAATCCACTGTGGTCATGTACTGACCCTTTTGGATCATGGGTAAGATTGTCCGAATAGTTTCCATTTTGAACGATGGAACTCTTAGGAATTTGTTTAGGATCTTTAAATCCAAGATTGGCCTGAAAGTTCCCTCTTTTTTGGGAACCACAAACAGGTTTGAGTAAAACCCTTGTCCTTGTTCCGACCGCGGAACCGGATGGATCACTCCCATTAATAACAGATCTTGTACACAGCGTAGAAACGCTTCTTTCTTTATCTGGTTTGTTGACAACCTTGACAGATGAAATCTCCCTCTTGGGGGAGAGAATTTGAAGTCTAGAAGGTAACCCTGAGATATGATCTCTAGCGCCCAGGGATCCTGAACATCTCTTGCCCAAGCCTGGGCGAAGAGAGAGAGTCTGCCCCCTACTAGATCCGGTCCCGGATCGGGGGCCCTCGATTCATGCTGTCTTAGGGGCAGCAGCAGGTTTCCTGGCCTGCTTGCCCTTGTTCCAGGACTGGTTAGGTTTCCAGCCTTGTCTGTAACGAGCAACGGCTCCTTCCTGTTTTGGTGCAGTGGAAGTTGGTGCTGCTCCTGCTTTGAAATTCCGAAAGGGACGAAAATTAGACTGTCTAGCCTTAGCTTTGGCTTTGTCTTGAGGCAGGGCGTGGCCCTTACCTCCTGTAATGTCAGCGATAATTTCTTTCAAACCGGGCCCAAATAAAGTTTGCCCTTTGAAAGGTATATTAAGTAATTTGGACTTAGAAGTTACATCAGCTGACCAGGATTTTAGCCACAGCGCCCTACGTGCCTGAATGGCGAATCCTGAGTTCTTAGCCGTAAGTTTGGTTAAATGTACTACGGCCTCCGAAATGAATGAATTAGCTAGTTTAAGGACTCTAAGCCTGTCCGTAATGTCGTCCAGCGTAGCTGAACTAAGGTTCTCTTCCAGAGACTCCATCCAAAATGCTGCCGCAGCCGTAATCGGCGCGATGCATGCAAGGGGTTGCAATATAAAACCTTGTTGAACAAACATTTTCTTAAGGTAACCCTCTAATTTTTTATCCATTGGATCTGAAAAAGCACAGTTATCCTCCACCGGGATAGTGGTACGCTTAGCTAAAGTAGAAACTGCTCCCTCCACCTTAGGGACCGTTTGCCATAAGTCCTGTGTGGTGGCGTCTATTGGAAACATCTTTCTAAATATTGGAGGGGGTGAGAACGGCACACCGGGTCTATCCCACTCCTTAGTAACAATTTCAGTTAGTCTCTTAGGTATAGGAAAAACGTCAGTACTCGCCGGTACCGCAAAGTATTTATCCAACCTACACAATTTCTCTGGTATTGCAACAGTGTTACAATCATTAAGAGCCGCTAAAACCTCCCCTAGTAATACACGGAGGTTCTCCAATTTAAATTTAAAATTTGAAATATCTGAATCCAATCTGTTTGGATCAGAACCGTCACCCACAGAATGAAGCTCTCCGTCCTCATGCTCTGCAAGCTGTGACGCAGTATCAGACATGGCTCTAGTATTATCAGCGCACTCTGTTCTCACCCCAGAGTGATCACGCTTGCCCCTTAGTTCTGGTAATTTAGCCAAAACTTCAGTCATAACAGTAGCCATATCTTGTAATGTTATCTGTAATGGCCGCCCAGATGTACTAGGCGTCACAATATCACGCACCTCCCGGGCGGGAGATGCAGGTACTGACACGTGAGGCGAGTTAGTCGGCATAACTCTCCCCTCGCTGTTTGGTGAAATTTGTTCAATTTGTACAGATTGGCTTTTATTTAAAGTAGCATCAATACAGTTAGTACATAAATTTCTATTGGGCTCCACCTTGGCATTGGAACAAATGACACAGGTATCTTCCTCTGAATCAGACATGTTTAACACACTAGCAAATAAACTAGCAACTTGGTTACAATCTTATTTAACAAAAACGTACTGTGCCTCAAAGAAGCACTAAACGATTAACTGACAGTTGAAATAATGAACTGAAAAAAAAAAAACTGTTAAAGCATCAATCCTGAAAACAACACAACTTTTAGCAAAGGTTTGTTCCCATTAGTAAAGTAACAATAATTAATTTTGAAACGTAAAAATTACAGAGCAACGTTTTTAATCACAGTCAATATATAAGTCTCACAGCTCTGCTGAGAGAATCTACCCTGTTAGAGATGAACCGGATCATGCAGGAAATACAAGAGTAACTGACTGGAAATTTTTGATGCGTAGCAAAGAGCGCCAAAAACGGCCCCTCCCCCTCACACACAGCAGTGAGTGAGAAACGAAACTGTCACAATTAAAACAAGCAACTGCCAAGTGGAAAAATAATGCCCAAACATTTATTCACTCAGTACCTCAGAAAATGCAAACGATTCTACATTCCAGCAAAAACGTTTAACATAATAAATACCTATTAAAAGGTTTAATATACTTTTTACAGAGTAATTCCAGTGAAGTACCATTCCCAGAATACTGAAGTGTAGAGTATACATACATGTCATTATAACGGTATGGCAGGATTTTCTCATCAATTCCATTCAGAAAATAAAAACTGCTACATACCTCAATGCAGATTCATCTGCCCGCTGTCCCCTGATCTGAAGCTTTTACCTCCCTCAGATGGCCGAGAAACAGCAATATGATCTTAACTACTCCGGTTAAAATCATAGTAAAAACTCTGGTAGATTCTTCTTCAAACTCTGCCAGAGAGGCAATAACACGCTCCGGTGCTATTGTAAAATAACAAACTTTTAATTGAAGTTATAAAAACTAAGTATAATCACCATAGTCCTCTCACACATCCTATCTAGTCGTTGGGTGCAAGAGAATGACTGGGGGTGACGTAGAGGGGAGGAGCTATATGCAGCTCTGCTGGGTGAATCCTCTTGCATTTCCTGTTGGGGAGGAGTTATATCCCAGAAGTAATGATGACCCGTGGACTGATCACACATAACAGAAGAAAAAGGATTTAAACCCTTTGCCCGAATGGATGTTGATCTACGTCATGCAGTACATAGCCCATCATACCACATAACGTAGATATACGTCCATAATGCTGCACGCAGTCTCGGTTGTCAAGTGGCAACCAAGACTTGATGTTTGTGGGCTTTCATCATCTGCCTTCATATAGTAAAGGAGCACGATCAGTGCTCTGTTACCATATGAAGGCAGATTGTCAGATTGTTACAGACAGTGACACTGTCTGTGTCCCTGTCTGTAACTATCATCCATTGGTGCCGGAGGGAGGTGTGGGAGGGAAGGCAGGAGGGAGGGGTGGGACCCTACACTACGGAAAAAAAGTTTAGATAGAAACATAGAATGTGACGGTAGATAAGAACTAAAAAGGCCCATAAAGTCTACCCATATTACATTTTTGTTAGGATAGCCTTATGCATGTCCCAGTGATTTTATTATTTTGCCTCTATTGGATGTTTATTCCATGAATCCACAACCCTTTCTGTAAAAATACTTCCTCACATTTCACCTGAATCTGCTACACTCTAACTTAAGATTGTGACCCCTTGTATTGGCATTTCTTTTTTTGTGTAAAATGCTTTCAGCCTCCACTTTATTGATTGATGATTGTGGGGGAAGACACCTGCACTACAGAAAAAAATGTTAATAACTAAATAAAATAAAAAAATACTATAAACTGGGTACTGGCAGTCAACTGCCAGTTCCTAAGATGGCTGCCACTAGTGGGAGGGGATAGAGAGCTGTTTGGGGAGGATTAGCAAGGTGGGAGGTTTGAGGAGGGATCCCTACACTGCAGAAAAAAATAATAAAATAAATAATTAAAAAACAAAACAAATTATGCTTACCTGATAATTTTCTTTTCTTCAAATGGAAAGAGTCCACAGCTGCTTTCATTACTTTTGGGAATTCAGAACCTGGCCACCAGGAGGAGGCAAAGACACCCCAGCCAAAGGCTTAAATACCTCCCCAACTTCCCTCATCCCCCAGTCATTCTGCCAAGGGAACAAGAAACAGTAGAAGAAATATCAGGGTTAAAAGGTGCCAGAAGAACAAAAATAACAGACGCCCCACAGAAAAATACGGGCAGGGAGCTGTGGACTCTTTCCATCTGAAGAAAATAAAATGATCAGGTAAGCATAATTTAAGTTTTTCTTCATAAATGGAAAGAGTCCACAGCTGCATTCATTACTTTTGGGAAAACAATACCCAAACTATAGAGGACACTGAATGCAAAATCGGGGGGGGGGTTACAAGAGGCCCATTCTGAGGGCACAGGCCTGAAAACCCCTACCCAACAACATCCCGCTTCATCCGAAGCCAAGAACAACTTTGTAACACACCCCTTGCCAAAGAAAAGGAACAATCTACCGTATTCTTCCACAAAGAAGAAAAGACACAGAAAAATCGTGGCTGATCCCCCTTAAGGGACTCAAACATTTTATCAATCAACCTCGAACGGAGGAAGGCTAAGTAGACCTCGCTGGGGATCGAACTTGCAACCCTCAGTTTGCTACAGTGCAGAGTAGCCACAGTGCATTAGTATACTAAGCTAGCTGTCCAGCTAGCATAAGGAACCCCATACCAACAGAGACCCACCAGTCTCACAGAAACAAGGGGAGGCAACGCCCCACACCCCAGAAATACAGAAACCACAGGATAAGGCCGGGAGTCTGAAACAGAGAGGATCTTCGCCTAACACAGTGCAACTGAAGATGAAGGTCCCCAAGTCACAAAAAGGTAGCTCAGAATACCGAAATATTCAGAAACGAAACCTCGTGCAGCAAGCTCAGATAGGTCTGACGAACAACACCTAAGGCAAAAACACTGCACGCTGCAGTCGTGTAAAAATGACTCTGAAACTTAAATACTTACAGGGCAAGTAGAAAGCAGCTGAAGATAGGATCCTTCAGATTTCTAAGAATCCACTAACCAGCGGATAACGTTGCAGGCTATCTAAGAGCCGCCAGTCCTTCCCACAGACCTTGAACATAGAGAAAGGAGAAACCTCAAGAGGCTTAGAGTACCTTGAATGCTCTGAGGATGATTTTAGCAGAGCAACAGATCTCAGATTCTGCTCCAACACCGGACCAGCCCAAGCGACAGACATGTGTGATAGACAGGGGGGACAGAAAGATCCCAACCACAAGCCCCCAGGGAATGGAAAGAAAAAAGGGGGGCTCACCCACCCAACAGAGCTCAGGTGCCAACCCAATCTGCTCCTCCAAAATAAGGCACTCCCAAGGAGAGCCTCCTGGGACCTGGAACATTGAAAAACATAATTTATGCTTACCTGATAAATTTATTTCTCTTGTAGTGTATCCAGTCCACGGATCATCCATTACTTGTGGGATATTCTCCTTCCCAACAGGAAGTTGCAAGAGGATCACCCACAGCAGAGCTGCTATATAGCTCCTCCCCTCACTGCCATATCCAGTCATTCGACCGAAACAAGCCGAGAAAGGAGAAACCATAGGGTGCAGTGGTGACTGTAGTTTAATTAAAATTTAGACCTGCCTGAAAAGGACAGAGCAGGCCGTGGACTGGATACATTACAAGAAAAATAAATTTATCAGGTAAGCATAAATTATGTTTTCTCTTGTTAAGTGTATCCAGTCCACGGATCATCCATTACTTGTGGGATACCAATACCAAAGCTAAAGTACACGGATGATGGGAGGGACAAGGCAGGAACTTAAACGGAAGGAACCACTGCCTGTAGAACCTTTCTCCCCAAAACAGCCTCCGAAGAAGCAAAAGTATCAAATTTGGAAAATTTGGAAAAAGTATGAAGGGAAGACCAAGTTGCAGCCTTGCAAATCTGTTCAACAGAGGCCTCATTTTTAAAGGCCCAGGTGGAAGCCACAGCTCTAGTAGAATGAGCCGTAATCCTTTCAGGAGGCTGCTGTCCAGCAGTCTCATAGGCTAAACGGATTATACTCCGAAGCCAAAAAGAAAGAGAGGTTGCCGAGGCCTTCTGACCTCTCCTCTGTCCAGAGTAAACAACAAACAGGTTAGATGTTTGGCGAAAATCTTTAGTAGCCTGTAAGTAAAACTTCAAGGCACGGACTACGTCTAGATTATGCAAAAGACGTTCCTTCTTTGAAGAAGGATTAGGACATAATGATGGAACAACAATCTCTTGATTGATATTCTTGTTAGAAACCACCTTAGGTAAAAACCCAGGTTTTGTGCGCAGAACAACTTTATCTGAATGAAAGATCAGATAAGGAGAATCACAATGTAAGGCAGATAACTCAGAGACTCTTCGAGCCGAGGAAATAGCCATCAGAAAAAGAACTTTCCATGAAAGAAGTTTGATATCAATAGAATGAAGGGGTTCAAACGGAACCCCTTGAAGAACTTTAAGAACCAAGTTTAAGCTCCATCGAGGAGCAACAGGTTTAAACACAGGCTTAATTCTAACTAAAGCCTGACAAAATGCCTGAACGTCTGGAACTTCTGCCAGACGCTTGTGTAAAAGAATAGACAGAGCAGAAATCTGTCCCTTTAAAGAACTAGCTGATAATCCTTTGTCCAAACCCTCTTGGAGGAAGGACAATATCCTAGGAATCCTAACCCTACTCCATGAGTAATTCT
The DNA here is from genome assembly GCF_027579735.1 of Bombina bombina. Lineage (NCBI taxonomy): Eukaryota > Metazoa > Chordata > Amphibia > Anura > Bombinatoridae > Bombina > Bombina bombina. Next base: position 349,182,148 of record NC_069505.1, on the reverse strand, counting down.
TGGATTCACACCAATGAAGATATTTACGCCATATCTTGTGGTAAATTTTCCTGGTGACAGGCTTTCATGCCTGTATTAAGGTATCAATTACTGACTCGGAGAAGCCACGCTTTGATAGGATCAAGCGTTCAATCTCCATGCAGTCAGTCTCAGAGAAAGTAGATTCGGATGATTGAAAGGACCTTGTATTAGAAGGTCTTGCCTCAGAGGCAGAGTCCATGGTGGAAAGGATGACATGTCCACTAGGTCTGCATACCAGGTCCTGCGTGGCCACGCAGGCGCTATCAATATCACCAATGCTCTTTCCTGTTTGATTTTGGCAATCAGACGAGGGAGCAGAGGAAACGGTGGAAACACATAAGCCAGGTTGAAGAACCAAGGCGCTGCTAGAGCATCTATCAGTGCCGCTTCTGGGTCCCTGGACCTGGATCCGTAACAAGGAAGCTTGGCGTTCTGGCGAGACGCCATGAGATCCAATTCTGGTTTGCCCCAACGGAGAACCAATTGAGCAAACACCTCCGGATGGAGTTCCCATTCCCCCAGATGAAAAGTCTGACGACTTAGAAAATCCGCCTCCCAGTTCTCTACACCTGGGATATGGATCGCTGACAGGTGGCAAGAGTGAGTCTCTGCCCAGCGAATTATCTTGGAGACTTCTGACATCGCTAGGGAACTCTTGGTTCCCCCTTGATGGTTGATGTAAGCCACAGTCGTGATGTTGTCCGACTGAAATCTGATGAACCTCAGTGTTGCTAGCTGAGGCCAAGCCAGAAGAGCATTGAATATTGCTCTTAACTCCAGAATATTTATTGGGAGGAGTTTCTCCTCCTGAGTCCATGAACCCTGAGCCTTCAGGGAGTTCCAGACTGCACCCCAACCTAGAAGGCTGGCATCTGTTGTTACAATTGTCCAATCTGGTCTGCGAAAGGTCATGCCCTTGGACAGATGGGCCCGAGATAACCACCAGAGAAGAGAATCTCTGGTTTCCTGATCCAGATTTAGTAGAGGGGACAAATCTGTGTAATCCCCATTCCACTGACTGAGCATAATTGCAGCGGTCTGAGATGCAGGCGTGCGAATGGCACTATGTCCATCGCCGCTACCATTAAGCCGATTACTTCCATGCACTGAGCCACCGTGGGGCGCGGAATGGAGTGAAGAACACGGCAAGCATTTAGAAGTTTTGATAACCTGGACTCCGTCAGGTAAATTTTCATTTCTACAGAATCTATTAGAGTCCCTAGGAAGGAAACCCTCGTGAGAGGAGATAGAGAACTCTTTTCTTCGTTCACTTTCCACCCATGCGACCTCAGGAATGCCAGAACTATCTCTGTATGAGGTTTGGCAATTTGAAAGCTTGACGCCTGTATCAGGATATCGTCCAGGTAAGGAGCCACCGCTATGCCTCGCGGTCTTAGGACCGCCAGAAGTGAGCCCAGAACCTTTGTAAAAATTCTTGGGGCTGTAGCCAACCCGAATGGAAGAGCTACAAATTGGTAATGCCTGTCTAGAAAGGCAAACCTCAGGAACTGATGATGATTCTTGTGAATCGGAATGTGAAGGTAGGCATCCTTTAAGTCCACTGTGGTCATGTACTGACCCTCTTGGATCATGGGTAAAATGGTTCGAATAGTTTCCATCTTGAATGATGGAACTCTGAGGAATTTGTTTAGGATCTTTAAATCCAAAATTGGTCTGAAGGTTCCCTCTTTTTTGGGAACAACAAACAGATTTGAATAAAACCCCTGTACTTGTTCCGTCCGCGGAACTGGATGGATCACTCCCATTACAAGGAGATCTTGTACGCAGCTTAGGAATGCCTCTTTCTTTATCTGGTTTGCAGATAATCTTGAAAGGTGAAATCTCCCTTGTGGAGGAGAAGCTTTGAAGTCCAGAAGATATCCCTGAGATATGATCTCCAACGCCCAGGGATCCTGAACATCTCTTGCCCACGCCTGGGCGAAGAGAGAAAGTCTGCCCCCTACTAGATCCGTTGTCGGATAGGGGGCCGCTCCTTCATGCTGTCTTAGAGGCAACAGCAGGCTTTCTGGCCTGCTTGCCCTTGTTCCAGGACTGGTTAGGTTTCCAGGCCTGCTTGTATTGAGCAAAAGTTCCCTCTTGTTTTGAAGCAGAGGAAGTTGATGCTGCACCTGCCTTGAAATTTCGAAAGGCACGAAAATTAGACTGTTTGGCCTTTGATTTGGCCCTGTCCTGAGGAAGGGTATGACCCTTACCTCCAGTAATGTCAGCAATAATTTCTTTCAAACCAGGCCCGAATAAGGTCTGCCCCTTGAAAGGAATGTTGAGTAATTTAGACTTTGAAGTCACATCAGCTGACCAGGATTTGAGCCATAGCGCCCTACGCTCCTGGATGGCGAATCCGGAATTCTTAGCCGTTAGTTTAGTCAAATGAACAATGGCATCAGAAACAAATGAGTTAGCTAGCTTAAGAGTTCTAAGCTTGTCAACAATTTCAGTCAATGGAGCTGTATGGATGGCCTCTTCCAGGGCCTCAAACCAGAATGCCACCGCAGCAGTGACAGGCGCAATGCATGCAAGGGGCTGTAAAATAAAACCTTGTTGAATAAACATTTTCTTAAGGTAACCCTCTAATTTTTTTATCCATTGGATCTGAAAAAGCACAACTGTCCTCAACCGGAATAGTGGTACGCTTTACTAAAGTAGAAACTGCTCCCTCCACCTTAGGGACAGTCTGCCATAAATCCTGTGTAGTGGCATCTATTGGAAACATTTTTCTAAATATAGGAGGTGGGGAAAAGGGCACACCGGGCCTATCCCACTCCGTACTAATAATTTCTGTAAGCCTTTTAGGTACTGGAAAAACATCAGTACTCACCAGCACTGCATAGTATTTATCCAGCCTACACAATTTCTCTGGCACTGCAATTGTGTCACAGTCATTCAGAGCAGCTAATACCTCCCCAAGCAATACACAGAGGTTCTCAAGCTTAAATTTAAAATTAGAAATCTCTGAATCACAGACTGAAGCTCTCCGTCCTCAGGTTCTGCATATTGTGACGCAGTATCAGACATGGCTCTTACAGCATCTATGCGCTCTGTATCTCGTCTAACCCCAGAGCTATCGCGCTTGCCTCTCAATTCAGGCAATCTGGATAATACGGTAGAAATAAAGAGAAAGGAGACAGGGACATTAATATGGCACACTTGGGGGGATTGTCATCTCAAAACATGATAGGTAGGTGATTGTGTAGTGTGATACTATGTAGTTAGTTTAAAACAACATTTATTATGAATTAGATAAAATATAATCAGTGGTGTGGACCATGCCACTTTATGTTAAAACACATTAACATATACATAACGAAAAGAAATTCAAAATAAATTAAAGAAAAAATATATTTACAAGCACTGCTAACTCTCTGTATAAGGAGTAACCTCCTATTACTTGCACAATTAATTATTTAGTGCCAGGGTAAAGGTATCGTAATACTATTGTTTATATAAGTAACTGCAGCAAGCTTAGGTTGAGGTGTTTTTAGAAAGAGTACTATTGTAGACGATGCTTCTATGCCTTAAAATTAAATCAACTATTAGCACTTCTAACACTCTCCTATTCCCAAAGCAAGCTGTGTATTTAAACCATTATAGGTGCCCTAAAAGAGGGCCAACAATTATACAGCAAGGAATTAATCTATAGATAGTATTATTTTATAACCGTTACCCCATTTTTAATCAATACCCCATTAAACAAAACAGAGAGCGCAGTGCAAACGGCCTAACGCGCGTTTCGCATACGCTTTTTCAAAGGCTGACCCGATCACCTCCTGGGATTTCCTTTTGTAGGTCCTCAAACCAATCCTAGTCCATTATTTTGACAGACACGTCTAGTCGTCCAATCGCATTTGACTTTGTGCGATTGGTTCAGACAGAGGGTGTGTGCCGTTAGTCCAATAGTGTGCGGTTGGATACAAATGTGGGCGTAAGTACGCTCCCTGTCATATCGCTCCATCCCGGACTCCACTGGAAACGGCTCAAAGATATTATAGGAGATAGTAAACAAACAGCACCAAATAATCCTCATAACAGTGTATCTAAATGTATATACCTGGATCGATCAGACTTATTGGGTTATATATGTAAGAATACGCCATAAATAAACTCTGCAGTCCCATAATCCTAAAATACGGATCAAGTAAGTTGCATTACACGTTACATGATTCTAAGAATTGTGAACATATAGGTTTAGGTGATTACCCTTACTATATCATATACTACTATATACTATATCTATAGATTAATTCCTTGCGGTATAATTGTTGGCCCTCTTTTAGGGCACCTATAATGGTTTAAATACACAGCTTGCTTTGAGAATAGGAGAGTGTTAGAAGTGCTAATAGTTGATTTAATTTTAAGGCATAGAAGCATCGTCTACAATAGTACTCTTTCTAAAAACACCTCAACCTAAGCTTGCTGCAGTTACTTATATAAACAATAGTATTACGATACCTTTACCCTGGCACTAAATAATTAATTGTGCAAGTAATAGGAGGTTACTCCTTATACAGAGAGTTAGCAGTGCTTGTAAATATATTTTTTCTTTAATTTATTTTGAATTTCTTTTCGTTATGTATATGTTAATGTGTTTTAACATAAAGTGGCATGGTCCACACCACTGATTATATTTTATCTAATTCATAATAAATGTTGTTTTAAACTAACTACATAGTATCACACTACACAATCACCTACCTATCATGTTTTGAGATGACAATCCCCCCAAGTGTGCCATATTAATGTCCCTGTCTCCTTTCTCTTTATTTCTACCATAATATAATTGGCATTAGGCACTACCTTATCCAGTACTTAGGTTTATCTGGAGTTAGGTCTGAGATTGTCATCTCGAGTTCTTTCCCACCTTCCCCTTAAGGTTAAAAGGGTATATTCTAAAATCTGGATAATACCTCTGACAGGGTATTATTCATGATTGCAGCCATGTCCTGCAAAGTAATCGCTATGGGCGTCCCTGATGTACTTGGCGCCATATTAGCGTGCGTCCATTGAGCGGGAGGCGAAGGGTCCGACACGTGGGGAGAGTTAGTCGGCATAACTTCCCCCTCGACAGACCCCTCTGGTGACAATTCTTTTATAGATAAAGACTGATCTTTACTGTTTAAGGTGAAATCAATACATTTAGTACATGAAATCAATACATTTAGTACACATTCTCCTATGGGGCTCCACCATGGCTTTTAAACATAATGAACAAGTATCCTCTGTTTCAGACATGTTTGTACAGACTAGCAATGAGACTAGCAAGCTTGGAAAACACTTTAAAGCAAGTTAACAAGCAATATAAAAAACGTTACTGTGCCTTTAAGAGAAACAAATTTTGACAAAATTTGAAATAACAGTGAAAAAAGGCAGTTACACTAACAAAATTTTTACAGTGTATGTAACAAGTCAGCAGAGCATTGCACCCACTTGCAAATGGATGATTAACCCCTTAATAACAAAAACAGAATAATAAATGACAAAAACGTTTTTTAAACACAGTCACAACAACTGCCACAGTCTACTGTGATTGTTACCATCCTCAAACACAACTTTGAAGACTTTTGAGCCCTTCAGAGATGTCCTGGACCATGCAGGAAGAAGCTGAATGTCTCTGTCAGTATTTTTAGCTGCACAAAAAAGCACTAAAATAGGCCCTTCCCACTCATATTGCAACAGTGGAAAGCCTCAGGAACTGTTTCTAGGCAAAAAATCAAACCAGCCATGTGGAAAAAAATAGGCCCCAATAAGTTTTGTCACCAAACATATATAAAAACGATTAAACATGCCAGCAAACGTTTTATATTACACTTTTATAAGAGTATGTATCTCTATTAATAAGCCTGATACCAGTCGCTATCACTGCATTTAAGGCTTTACTTACATTAATCCGGTATCAGCAGCATTTTCTAGCAAATTCCATCCCTAGAAAAATATTAACTGCACATACCTTATTGCAGGAAAACCTGCACGCCATTCCCTCTCTGAAGTTACCTCACTCCTCAGAATATGTGAGAACAGCAATGGATCTTAGTTACTTCTGCTAAGATCATAGAAATCACAGGCAGATTCTTCTTCTAATGCTGCCTGAGATGAAACAGTACACTCCGGTACCATTTAAAAATAACAAACTTTTGATTGAAGTTAAAAAACTATCTATAATACACCACTCTCCTCTTACTACGTCCATCTTTGTTGAGAGTTGCAAGAGAATGACTGGATATGGCAGTGAGGGGAGGAGCTATATAGCAGCTCTGCTGTGGGTGATCCTCTTGCAACTTCCTGTTGGGAAGGAGAATATCCCACAAGTAATGGATGATCCGTGGACTGGATACACTTAACAAGAGAAAGTGCAATAGATCCGTAGGAAGACCTGTCACAGCTCTCTTAGACAGTCTCTATGTAGAGATCAAATTCCAACAGGTGGAACAGAGCCCACAGAGCAGCAGATGCTTACATAAATAAGCCACCTGATCCAACCTCCTACACATAGGGCAGGACAAAGACTCTCCAGAGAAAGGAAACCCCAGCTCATAAGGAAGACAAACTATCCCCTCAAAAGGGAAGGGCACAGATAAGAACAGCGTACATGTCCACAAGACATGAAACCATAGTATGATCAAAACACGGACCGAATGAAAAAATCCTCCACTGTTGACCCAACAGAGAAAAAACTCCCCATGAAGAGGAGCACACTCTGTCCGAAGGACAAGTCAGGCCTTAAAGTTTATAACCAGTACCCGAAGGTGGATGTGAACTCTGGCCTTCCAGCTTGCAAGCCCAATGAGCTAGCCCCTATGTCGCAACATAGGGTCCCTGAAAAAACTGGGTCATCTCGAACCAGTCCAGTCCACAGGATCATAAGTCTCTAGACATCCCAGAAGTGTCCAAGACAAGGACCCAGAATCATCCTAGAACGAACGACAACCCCAGGGAATACAAGATACCCCGTCTGAAGCAATCAGACTCACAGGGGATGAGAACAGGAAAACACGGAGAACGGGTACAGGACTCACTCGTAATTCCCAGCCCAAAGGGGAGAGAACACCCTTAGCCGGAGGTCAACACCCCCCCAACAAGGTGCTAGGCCGCAACAAGGTCACGCAATTTCTCTAGAGCCCAAAGGCCCCAAGGGCAACACTAAAGGAAATGAGAACGAGAATAGAGTCCCCCGAAAGAGAGTAGAAAGAAAGGCTAGTCTCCATAATCCTTTCAGATTAACGTTCCAGAGGACCACACCCAAGGGAGAAGAATGCAAAGCATCCCAAACCCAGGCAAAAAAACATCCCCTAAGCAAAAAGCTTGGAAAAAGAGACACCTCCTATCGCCCCTGATATAGAGATGACTAACTCCCGAAGGAAGACAGAGCCTCATGGTCTTTACTTCCTAATTAAGCAGCCAAAGCCGCCAGAAAAAACGGACGAAGTCCATAAAGTCTCGACCCAAAGGAAGAGAACCTCTAAAAGGACCAAGTCCTAAAAGGACACTTCCAAAGAGACCATAAAAGGCAAAACCATAAGAATGGCAGTATGAAGGACCTAAATCCTCCAAGCCTCCAACCCACAATGGGAAGAAACACTCTAGTTCCCTGAAAAATTGGAAACGACTGAGCATGTCGCCGCAGATCTCCACGGAGTCCCAGCCCACTAGCTTGAAAGGTGAATGAGGACTGACCCCATGCCCCTAAGCAACCACGGGCCCTCAAGTCCTCTCAGGATGCTAGTTGAAGCTTGTAAAATAAAACAAGTAAACAACACAAATCATATTGTGATCACTAGGTGCCCTCACTGAACCAACTGGACATAAAAAGGCGCCACGTGTCTGAACTAGGCCTCAAAGACAGAAGGATTTGTACCCAGTCAGGACCAGCCTGAAACCAAGGGCCCCAACACCAGCCCTGAAGGTTGACCCCCTGAGGCCTCAGAGGCAGTTGCTCCTCCGGAGGGCTGAACTGGACCAGGTGATCCCACGCCTGATGGGCCCCGGTTAGCGGAACATGGACAATATCGTAAGCACACTCCCGGGAGGTGCAGATGCATCAGCGCCAAAGACATGGCCATGCGGAACCATGTCGTAACCTCCGGTGGGAACAGGCCACACTCCCTAGAAGGATAAGTAGCGTTTGGGTTACCTGCATGCATAGTAAGAGTTGGTGGTAGGGAACTCGTCTCGTGAGAAATAGAATCCCCAGAGATGGATGGCTCAGTGGGCACCTGATTCCCAGATCCTGAGGAACAGAGCACTCTAAAAACGGCATTTGGAACATAACTGATGGACATGTACCACCCGGGCCAATTCATATTATTTGCAAGATGTAGAGTCTAAATCAGAGACATCCGTCTCTAAATAATCAGAATCCTCCATAACTGGGACACTGAATAAAAAATGGACCAATAAGAAAAATCTAAACAGCACCTTACACCCCCAATGGCTGGGGCATTTACCACCTCCAGAGAACCAGACACCAGCGAACCAGAATTTCTCCGTCGCCACACAGTCAGGAAAGTGGAAATGAGGTTACAAGGTAAACCGTGCAGTCCATGCAAAAGCGTGCCCCACTGTAAAGGCTGCGTCACTAGACATATGCCATTATATTCCAAAATAGCCATGAGCCGGAGCAACACTACACAGTAGCAGACAGAATCACATAACAAACATGATTATAAACCCCCCCTGTTCAATAACCACCCTCAGGAGATATTACCCCTTGATTCCTAGATACAAAAAGGAGCCTCTCTGAGACCCTATGTTAAAGTTATCCTCGAAAAGGTTGTAGCCCCTCTCGGATAAACAGTTGTAATTACAATACATCCATGATGAAAGTAAAATGAAACAATCTTACCGGAATCTACGCCGTGGAACAGGAACACGGCCCTTCAAGTGTAACAGATAGTAGCGTCTCTTCTTCCATGGACTTGAGAGAAAAAAGCAGGCAGCGAAACTCATCACCGCTGATTGCTTGTGGAGCTGTTAATATGAGTCGGGATGGTTTTGCAGAAAGACTCTCCCTGCATCTCTGGACTCTAACTTTCACCCATGCTCTCACTGAGAGGCTTACAGGACTACTTAAAACTCCAGTCCCATGCCGAAGAGTACTACCCTCCATAAGAGACTATAAAAAACTTCTGACACTTCTCTGCCAACCTCCTAGGACTAAAGGCAAAGAATGACTGGGGGATGAGGGAAGTGGGGGAGGTATTTAAGCCTTTGGCTGGGGTGTCTTTGCCTCCTCCTGGTGGCCAGGTTCTGAATTCCCAAAAGTAATGAATTCAGCTGTGGACTCTTTCCATTTATGAAGAAAATAAACTGCATACTGGCAGACTGTCTGCCAATACCTAAGATGGTGGTGAGGAGTGTGGGTGAAGAGAGCTGTTTGGGAGGGATCAGGTAGGGATCAGAGAGGTGGGAAGTGTCACACGGGAGGGTAATCCCTACATTGAAAACAGAAACAAGTGGGAACAGAGAGAAATGTCCATACATGTATTAGTGAATTACACTGACATAGTAATCAGCATAACAAAGCTTTAAAAGTAAACATCCATAGGACAGGAGATAGGTCTTACCCACAGGTATTTAAGCAGATCCCTGCAATGTAATTGGCCACACATCATAACAGGATCTTAAAGTAATATACACACAGCACATAAGTAACACATATATTTAACCCCTTAATGATAACTGACGTACCAGGTACGTCATGCATTAACAACCAGTTAATGACAATAGACGTACCTGGTACGTCAGTTGTCTAAGAGAGTGCTGGAAGCGATCGCAATCGCTTCCAGAAGCTCTCAGGGTATTGCAGTGATGCCTCCATATGGAGGCATCCTGCAATACCTTTTCAGAAGACTCCGATGCAGAGAGAGCCACTCTGTGGCCCTCTCTGCACCGGTAGCGATGGTGCCGGTTCGTTGGTGGGTGGGAGCATATCAGGGAGGCGGGTGGGCGGCCCATCGCTACCCGGCATCCGGTTCCTGTAAGTGCTATGTGCACGCCGGGTGCCGGGAGCGTGCGGGGGCGCGCGGGGGCGCACGTGCGCGCGCGATTAGCTGGCCACTGACACCAATGAGAAGGGAAGAGGGGGGAAAAAATATTAAAAAAATATATATATATAAGGATCTGGGAGGGGGAGGGGGTTGGGGTATTGTGGGGGGCTGCTACACTACAGAAAACATTAAAAATTGCAAAAAATTGCAAAAAAAAACACTTGTTTTTGGGGCAAATTGGGTACTGGCAGACAGCTGCCAGTACCCAAGATGGCGGCAATTAGGTAGGGGAGAGGGTTAGAGAGCTGGGGGGGGGATCATGGAGGTTGGGGCTAAGGCAGGGGTCCATCACAGCTAAAACATTTTATTTATTTTTTATTAAAAAAAAGAAAAAACATAATTTATGCTTACCAGATAAATTCCTTTCTTCTGTAGTGTGATCAGTCCACGGGTCATCATTACTTGTGGGATATTAACTGCTCCCCTACAGGAAGTGCAAGAGGATTCACCCAGCAGAGTTGCTATATAGCTCCTCCCCTCTACGTCACCTCCAGTCATTCGACCAAGGACCAACGAGAAAGGAGAAGCCAAGGGTGTAGTGGTGACTGGAGTATAATTTAAAAAATATTTACCTGCCTTAAAAAACAGGGCGGGCCGTGGACTGATCACACTACAGAAGAAAGGAATTTATCAGGTAAGCATAAATTATGTTTTCTTCTGTTAAGTGTGATCAGTCCACGGGTCATCATTACTTGTGGGATACCAATACCAAAGCAAAAGTACACGGATGACGGGAGGGATAGACAGGCTCTTTATACAGAAGGAACCACTGCCTGAAGAACCTTTCTCCCAAAAATAGCCTCCGAGGAAGCAAAAGTGTCAAATTTGTAAAATTTGGAAAAAGTATGAAGCGAAGACCAAGTTGCAACCTTGCAAATCTGTTCAACAGAGGCCTCATTCTTAAAGGCCCAAGTGGAAGCCACAGCTCTAGTGGAATGAGCTGTAATTCTTTCAGGAGGCTGCTGTCCAGCAGTCTCATAAGCTAAACGAATTATGCTACGAAGCCAAAAAGAGAGAGAGGTAGCAGAAGCTTTTTGACCTCTCCTCTGACCAGAGTAAACGACAAACAGGGAAGACGTTTGTCGAAAATCTTTAGTTGCCTGTAAATAAAATTTAAGGGCACGAACTACATCCAGATTGTGCAAAAGACGTTCCTTCCTCGAAGAAGGATTTGGGCACAAGGATGGAACAACAATCTCCTGATTGATATTCCTGTTAGTGACTACCTTAGGTAAGAACCCAGGCTTAGTACGCAGAACTACCTTATCCGAGTGAAAAATCAAATAAGGAGAATCACAATGTAAGGCTGATAACTCAGAGACTCTTCGAGCCGAGGAAATAGCCATTAAAAATAGAACTTTCCAAGATAACAACTTTATATCAATGGAATGAAGGGGTTCAAACGGAACACCCTGTAAAACGTTAAGAACAAGGTTTAAACTCCATGGTGGAGCCACAGCTTTAAACACAGGTTTAATCCTGGCCAAAGCCTGACAAAAAGCCTGAACGTCTGGAACTTCTGACAGACGCTTGTGTAACAGAATGGACAGAGCTGAGATCTGTCCCTTTAAGGAACTAGCGGATAACCCCTTTTCTAAACCTTCTTGTAGAAAAGACAATATCCTAGGAATCCTAACCTTACTCCAAGAGTAACCTTTGGATTCGCACCAATATAGGTATTTACGCCATATTTTATGGTAAATCTTTCTGGTGACAGGCTTCCTAGCCTGTATTAAGGTATCAATAACTGACTCAGAAAAACCACGCTTTGATAAGATCAAGCGTTCAATTTCCAAGCAGTCAGCTTCAGAGAAGTTAGATTTTGATGTTTGAAAGGACCCTGAATCAGAAGGTCCTGTTTCAGAGGTAACGACCAAGGTGGACAGAATGACATGTCCACCAGATCTGTATACCAAGTCCTGCGTGGCCATGCAGGCGCTATTAGAATCACTGATGCTTTCTCCTGTTTGATTCTGGCAATCAATCGAGGAAGCATCGGGAAAGGTGGAAACACATAAGCCATCCTGAAGGTCCATGGTGCTGTCAAGGCATCTATCAGGACCGCTCCCGGATCCCTGGATCTGGACCCGTAGCGCGGAAGCTTGGCGTTCTGTCGAGACGCCATGAGATCTATCTCTGGTTTGCCCCAACGTGGAAGTATTTGGGCAAAGACCTCTGGATGAAGTTCCCACTCCCCCGGATGAAAAGTCTGACGACTTAAGAAATCCGCCTCCCAGTTCTCCACTCCCGGGATGTGGATTGCAGACAGGTGGCAAGAGTGAGACTCTGCCCAGCGAATTATCTTCGATACTTCCATCATTGCTAGGGAGCTTCTTGTCCCTCCCTGATGGTTGATATAAGCTACAGTCGTGATGTTGTCCGACTGGAACCTGATGAACCCCCGAGTTGCTAACTGGGGCCAAGCCAGAAGAGCATTGAGGACTGCTCTCAATTCCAGAATGTTTATTGGAAGAAGACTCTCCTCCTGATTCCATAGTCCCTGAGCCTTCAGAGAATTCCAGACAGCGCCCCAACCTAGTAGGCTGGCGTCTGTTGTTACAATTGACCAGTCTGGCCTGCTGAATGGCATTCCCCTGGACAGATGTGGCCGATAAAGCCACCATAGAAGAGAATTTCTGGTCTCTTGAATGGAATGAAGGACACGGCATGCATTTTGAAGTTTTGTTAACCTGTCCTCTGTCAGGTAAATCTTCATTTCTACAGAATCTATCAGAGTCCCCAGGAAGGGAACTCTTGTGAGTGGAAAGAGAGAACTTTTCTCTTCGTTCACTTTCCATCCATGCGACCTTAGAAATGCCAGTACTATCTCTGTATGAGATTTGGCAGTTTGAAAGCTTGAAGCTTGTATCAGTATGTCGTCTAAGTACGGAGCTACTGAAATTCCTCGCGGTCTTAGTACCGCCAGAAGAGTGCCCAGAACCTTTGTGAAGATTCTTGGAGCCGTAGCCAGTCCGAATGGAAGAGCTACAAACTGGTAATGCCTGTCTAAAAAGGCAAACCTTAGATACCGGTAATGACTTCTGTGAATCGGTATGTGAAGGTAAGCATCCTTTAAATCCACTGTGGTCAAGTACTGACCCTCTTGGATCATGGGCAAAATTGTTCGAATAGTTTCCTTCTTGAACGATGGAACTCTTAGGAATTTGTTTAGGATCTTTAAATCCAAGATTGGCCTGAAGGTTCCCTCTTTTTGGGAACTACAAACAGATTTGAGTAAAACCCTTGTCCTTGTTCCAACCGCGGAACTGGATGGATCACTCCCATTAATAAAAGATCTTGTACGCAGCGTAGAAACGCTTCCTTCTTTGTTAGGTTTGTTGACAACCTTGACAGATGAAATCTCCCTCTTGGGGGAGAGGATTTGAAGTCCAGAAGGTATCCCTGAGATATGATCTCTAACGCCCAGGGATCCTGAACATCTCTTGCCCAAGCCTGGGCGAAGAGGGAAAGTCTGCCCCCCACTAGATCCGGTCCCGGATCGGGGGCCCTCAATTCATGCTGTCTTAGGGGCAGCAGCAGGTTTTCTGGCCTGTTTGCCCCTGTTCCAGGACTGGTTAGGTTTCCAGCCTTGTCTGTAGCGAGCAACAGCTCCTTCCTGTTTTGGTGCAGAGGAAGTTGATGCTGCTTCTGCTTTGAAATTACGAAAGGAACGAAAATTGGACTGTCTAGCCTTGGCTTTGGCCTTGTCCTGAGGCAGGGCATGACCTTTACCTCCTGTAATGTCAGCAATAATCTCTTTCAAGCCGGGCCCGAATAAGGTCTGCCCTTTGAAAGGAATATTAAGCAATTTAGATTTAGACGTAACATCAGCTGACCAGGATTTCAGCCACAGAGCTCTGCGTGCCTGAATGGCGAATCCTGAATTTTTAGCCGCAAGTTTAGTTAAATGTACTACGGCATCTGAAATAAATGAATTAGCTAACTTAAGGAATTTAAGTTTGTGTGTGATGTCATCTAGTGTGGATGATTGAAGTGTCTCTTCCAGGGACTCAAACCAAAATGCTGCTGCAGCCGTGACAGGCGCAATACATGCAAGAGGTTGCAATATAAACCCTTGTTGAACAAACATTTTCTTAAGGTAACCCTCTAATTTTTTATCCATTGGATCTGAAAAAGCACAGCTATCCTCCACTGGGATAGTGGTACGCTTAGCTAAAGTAGAAACTGCTCCCTCCACCTTAGGGACCATTTGCCATAAGTCCCGTGTGGCGGCGTCTATTGGAAACATTTTTCTGAATATAGGAGGGGGTGAGAAAGGCACACCGGGTCTATCCCACTCCTTAGTAACAATGTCAGTAAGTCTCTTAGGTATAGGAAAAACGTCAGTACTCGTCGGTACCGCAAAATATTTATCCAACCTACACATTTTTTCTGGGATTGCAACTGTGTTACAATCATTCAGAGCCGCTAATACCTCCCCTAGTAACACACGGAGGTTCTCAAGCTTAAATTTAAAATTTGAAATGTCTGAGTCCAGTTTATTTGGATCAGAACCGTCACCCACAGAATGAAGCTCTCCGTCTTCACGTTCTGCAAACTGTGACGCAGTATCAGACATGGCCCTTGCATTATCAGCGCACTCTGTTCTCATCCCAGAGTGATCACGTTTACCTCTTAGTTCTGGTAGTTTAGCCAAAACTTCAGTCATAACAGTAGCCATATCTTGTAATGTGATTTGTAATGGCCGCCCAGATGCACTCGGCGCTACAATATCACGCACCTCCTGAGCGGGAGATGCAGGTACTGACACGTGAGGCGAGTTAGTCGGCATAACTCTCCCCTCGTTGTTTGGTGAAATATGTTCAATTTGTACAGATTGACTATTTTTTAAAGTAGCATCAATACATTTAGTACATAAATTTCTATTGGGCTCCACTTTGGCATTAACACATATAGCACAGAGATATTCCTCTGAATCAGACATGTTTAACACACTAGCAAATAAACAGCAACTTGGAAATACTTTTCAAAGTAATTTACAAATAATATGAAAACGAACTGTGCCTTTAAGAAGCACAGAAAATATTATAACAGATAAAATAATTAAGTTATAGCATCAATCTTTGTCAGAATATACAGTTTTAGCAAAGGATTGTTCCCCTCAGCAAATGATAACTAACCCAGGCAGCAGAAAAAAATACACAAATAAACGTTTTTTATATCACAGTCAATACCCTCAGCACAGCTCTGCTGTGAATGATTACTTCCCTCAAAAAAGACTCTTGAGATTCCTGAACTCTGTAGAGATGAACCGGATCATGCAGGAAGAAAATGAACCTCTGACTGAGTTTTTCTGATGCATAGTGAAAGCACCAAAATGGCCCCTCCCCCACACACATAACAGTGAGAGGGATCAGTGAACTGCTCTAATTTAAATCAAAACTATTGCCAAGTGGAAAAAAAGTGCCCAAAACATTTTTTCACCCAGTACCTCAGAGAAAAAAACGTTTTTACATGCCAGCAAAAAAACGTTTTACCTCAATAATTAATTGTCATTTAAAACCTATTGCAAGTCCCTGCAAAATAGGTTAAGTCTATGTATACAGTTTAAAAGCCAGAGAAGTACCATTTCCCAGAAAACTGAAGTGTAAAATATACATACATGACAGCCTGATATCAGCTACATCTACTGCATTCAAGGCTGAGTTTACATTATAACGGTATAGCAGGATTTTCTCATCAATTCCATGTCAGAAAATAATAAACTGCTACATACCTCTTTGCAGATTAATCTGCCTGCTGTCCCCTGATCTGAAGTTTACCTCTCCTCAGATGGCCGAGAAACAGCAATATGATCTTAACTACTCCGGCTAAAATCATAGAAAAACTCAGGTAGATTCTTCTTCAAATTCTACCAGAGAAGGAATAACACACTCCGGTGCTATTATAAAATAACAAACTTTTGATTGAAGATATAAAAACTAAATATATCACCATAGTCCTCTCACACATCCTATCTAGTCGTTGGGTGCAAGAGAATGACTGGAGGTGACGTAGAGGGGAGGAGCTATATAGCAACTCTGCTGGGTGAATCCTCTTGCACTTCCTGTAGGGGAGCAGTTAATATCCCACAAGTAATGATGACCCGTGGACTGATCACACTTAACAGAAGAAACTCCCTTTATTTAGTACTGGCAGACTTTCTGCCAGTACTTAAGATGGCGGGGACAATTGTGGGGTGGGGGAGGGAAGAGAACTGTTTGGGAGGGATCAGGGGGTGGGATGTGTCAGGTGGGAGGCTGATCTCTACCCTAAAGCTAAAATTAACCCTGCAAGCTCCCTACAACCTACCTAATTAACCCCTTCACTGCTGGGCATAATTTACGTGTGGTGCGCAGCAGCATTTAGTGGCCTTCTAATTACCAAAAAGCAATGCCAAAGCCATATAAGTCTGCTATTTCTGAACAAAGGGGATCCCAAAGAAGCATTTACAACCATTTGTGCCTTAATTGCAGAAGCTGTTTGTAAATAATTTCAGTGGGAAACCTAAAGTTTGTGACAAAATTTGTGAAAAAGTGAACTTTTTTTTTTATTTGATGACATTTGTCGGTGAAATGGTGGCATGAAATATACCAAAATGGGCCTAGATCAATACTTTGGGTTGTCTTCTAAAAAAAAAAATATACATGTCAAGGGATATTCAGGTATTCCTGACAGATATCAGGGTTCCAATGTAACTAGCGCTAATTTTGAAAAAAAGTTGTTTGGAAATAGCAAAGTGCTACTTGTATTTATGGCCCTATAACTTGCAAAAAAAGTAAAGAACATGTAAACATTGGGTATTTCTAAACTCAGGACAAAATTTAGAAACTATTTAGCATAGGTGTTTTTTGGTGATTGTAGATGTGTAACAGATTTTGGGGGTCAAAGTTAGAAAAAGTGTGTTTTTTTCAATTTTTTCCTCATATTTTATATTTTTTTTATAGGAAATTATAAGATATGATGAAAATAATGGTATCCTTAGAAAGTCCATTTAATGGCGAGAAAAACGGTATATAATGTGTGTTGGTACAGTAAATGAGTAAGAGGAAAATTACAGCTAAACACAAACACCACAGAAATGTAAAAAACAAAATTTATGCTTACCTGATAAATTCATTTCTCCTGTAGTGTGGTCAGTCCACGGGTCATCATTACTTCTGGGATATTATCTCCTCCCCTACAGGAAGTGCAAGAGGATTCACCCAGCAGAGCTGCTATATAGCTCCTCCCCTCTACGTCACCTCCAGTCATTCGACCAAAGGACCAACAAGAAAGGAGAAGCCCAAGGGTGTAGTGGTGACTGGAGTATAATCCAAAAATTTTTTTAGCCTGCCATAAAAAACAGGGCGGGCCGTGGACTGACCACACTACAGGAGAAATGAATTTATCAGGTAAGCATAAATTTTGTTTTCTCCTGTTAAGTGTGGTCAGTCCACGGGTCATCATTACTTCTGGGATACCAAAACCAAAGCAAAAGTACACGGATGACGGGAGGGACAGGCAGGCTCTTTATACGGAGGGAACCACTGCGTGAAGAACCTTTCTCCCAAAAACAGCCTCCGAAGAAGCAAAAGTGTCAAATTTGTAAAATTTGGAAAAAGTATGAAGAGAAGACCAAGTTGCAGCCTTGCAAATCTGTTCAACAGAAGCCTCATTCTTAAAGGCCCAAGTGGAAGCCACAGCTCTAGTAGAATGAGCTGTAATTCTTTCAGGAGGCTGCTGTCCAGCAGTCTCATAGGCTAATCGTATTATGCTACGAAGCCAAAAAGAGAGAGAGGTAGCCGAAGCTTTTTGACCTCTCCTCTGGCCAGAATAAACGACAAACAGGGAAGACGTTTGACGAAAATCCTTAGTTGCCTGTAGATAAAATTTCAGGGCACGGACTACATCTAGATTGTGTAGCAGACGTTCCTTCTTCGAGGAAGGATTAGGACACAAAGATGGAACAACAATCTCTTGATTGATATTCCTGTTAGTGACCACCTTAGGTAGGAACCCAGGTTTAGTACGCAGAACTACCTTGTCTGAATGAAAAATCAGATAAGGAGAATCACAATGTAAGGCAGATAACTCAGAGACTCTTCGAGCCGAGGAAATAGCCATTAAAAACAGAACTTTCCAAGATAACAACTTGATATCAATGGAATGAAGGGGTTCAAACGGAACACCCTGTAAAACATTAAGAACTAAGTTCAAACTCCATGGCGGAGCAACAGTTTTAAACACAGGCTTGATCCTAGCTAAAGCCTGACAAAAAGCTTGAACATCCGGAACTTCTGACAGACGTTTGTGTAAAAGAATGGACAGAGCTGAAATCTGTCCCTTTAAGGAACTAGCGGATAAACCCTTTTCTAAACCTTCTTGTAGAAAAGACAATATCCTTGGAATCCTAACCTTACTCCATGAGTAACTCTTGGATTCGCACCAATATAAGTATTTACGCCATATTTTATGGTAAATCCTTCTGGTAACAGGCTTCCTAGCCTGTATTAAGGTATCAATAACTGGCTCAGAAAACCCACGTTTTGATAAAATCAAGCGTTCAATCTCCAAGCAGTCAGCTTCAGAGAAGTTAGATTTTGATGTTTGAATGGACCCTGGATCAGAAGGTCCTGTTTCAGAGGTAGAGACCAAGGCGGACAGGATGACATGTCCACTAGATCTGCATACCAAGTCCTGCGTGGCCATGCAGGTGCTATTAGAATCACTGATGCTCTCTCCTGTTTGATTCTGGCAATCAATCGAGGAAGCATCGGGAAGGGTGGAAACACATAAGCCATCTTGAAGTTCCAAGGTGCTGTCAGAGCATCTATCAGAACCGCTCCCGGATCCCTGGATCTGGACCCGTAGCGAGGAAGCTTGGCGTTCTGACGAGACGCCATGAGATCTATCTCTGGTTTGCCCCAACGTCGAAGTATTTGGGCAAAGACCTCCGGATGAAGTTCCCACTCCCCCGGATGAAAAGTCTGACGACTTAAGAAATCCGCTTCCCAGTTCTCCACTCCCGGGATGTGGATTGCAGACAGGTGGCAAGAGTGAGACTCTGCCCAGCGAATTATCTTTGATACTTCCATCATTGCTAGGGAGCTTCTTGTCCCTCCCTGATGGTTGATGTAAGCTACAGTCGTGATGTTGTCCGACTGAAACCTGATGAACCCCCGAGTTGTTAACTGGGGCCAAGCCAGAAGGGCATTGAGAACTGCTCTCAATTCCAGAATGTTTATTGGAAGGAGACTCTCCTCCTGATTCCATAGTCCCTGAGCCTTCAGAGAATTCCAGACAGCGCCCCAACCTAGTAGGCTGGCGTCTGTTGTTACAATTGTCCAGTTTGGCCTGCTGAATGGCATCCCCCTGGACAGATGTGGCTGATAAAGCCACCATAGAAGAGAATTTCTGGTCTCTTGATTCAGATTCAGAGTGGGGGACAAATCTGAGTAATCCCCATTCCACTGACTTAGCATGCACAATTGCAGCGGTCTGAGATGTAGGCGTGCAAAGGGGACTATGTCCATTGCCGCTACCATTAATCCGATCACCTCCATGCATTGAGCTACTGACGGGTGTTGAATGGAATGAAGGACCCGGCATGCATTTTGAAGCTTTGTTAACCTGTCTTCTGTCAGGTAAATCTTCATTTCTACAGAATCTATCAGAGTCCCCAAGAAGGGAACTCTTGTGAGTGGAAAGAGAGAACTCTTCTTTTCGTTCACCTTCCATCCATGTGACCTTAGAAATGCCAGTACTAACTCTGTATGAGACTTGGCAGTTTGAAAGCTTGAAGCTTGTATCAGAATGTCGTCTAGGTACGGAGCTACCGAAATTCCTCGCGGTCTTAGTACCGCCAGAAGAGTACCCAGAACCTTTGTGAAGATTCTTGGAGCCGTAGCCAATCCGAATGGAAGAGCTACAAACTGGTAATGCCTGTCTAGAAAGGCAAACCTTAGATACCGGTAATGATTTCTGTGAATCGGTATGTGAAGGTAAGCATCCTTTAAATCCACTGTGGTCATGTACTGACCCTCTTGGATCATGGGCAAAATTGTTCGAATAGTTTCCATCTTGAACGATGGAACTCTTAGGAATTTGTTTAGGATCTTTAAATCCAAGATTGGCCTGAAAGTTCCCTCTTTCTTGGGAACTACAAACAGATTTGAGTAAAACCCTTGTCCTTGTTCCGACTGCGGAACTGGATGGATCACTCCCATTAATAAAAGATCTTGTACGCAGTGTAGAAACGCTTCCTTCTTTGTTTGGTTTGTTGACAACCTTGACAGATGAAATCTCCCTCTTGGGGGAGAGGATTTGAAGTCCAGAAGGTATCCCTGAGATATGATCTCTAACGCCCAGGGATCCTGAACATCTCTTGCCCAAGCCTGGGCGAAGAGAGAAAGTCTGAATGTCTGTAGCGAGCAACAGCTCCTTCCTGTTTTGGTGCAGAGGAAGTTGATGCTGCTCCTGCTTTGAAATTACGAAAGGAACGAAAATTAGACTGTCTAGCCTTAGCTTTGGCTTTGTCCTGAGGCAGGGCATGGCCTTTACCTCCTGTAATGTCAGCGCTAATCTCTTTCAACCCGGGCCCGAATAAGGTCTGCCCTTTGAAAGGTATATTAAGCAATTTAGATTTAGAAGTAACATCAGCTGACCAGGATTTTAGCCACAGTGCTCTGCGTGCCTGAATGGCGAATCCGGAATTCTTAGCCGTAAGTTTAGTTAAATGTACTACAGCATCTGAAATAAATGAGTTAGCTAACTTAAGGGCTTTAAGTTTGTGTGTAATCTCATCTAGTGTAGATGATTCAAGTGTCTCTTCCAGAGACTCAAACCAAAATGCTGCTGCAGCCGTGACAGGCGCAATACATGCAAGAGGTTGCAATATAAAACCTTGTTGAACAAACATTTTCTTAAGGTAACCCTCTAATTTTTTATCCATTGGATCTGAAAAAGCACAGCTATCCTCCACTGGGATAGTGGTACACTTAGCTAAAGTAGAAACTGCTCCCTCCACCTTAGGGACCGTCTGCCATAAGTCCCGTGTGGTGGCGTCTATTGGAAACATTTTTCTAAATATCGGAGGGGGTGAGAACGGCACACCGGGTCTATCCCACTCCTTAGTAACAATTTCAGTAAGTCTCTTAGGTATAGGAAAAACATCAGTACTTGCCGGTACCGCAAAATATCTATCCAACCTACACATCTTCTCTGGTATTGCAACTGTGTTACAATCATTCAGAGCCGCTAATACCTCCCCTAGTAATACACAGAGGTTTTCCAGCTTAAATTTAAAATTTGAAATATCTGAATCCAGTCTGTTTGGATCAGAACCGTCACCCACAGAATGAAGTTCTCCGTCCTCATGTTCTGCCACCTGTGACGCAGTGTCTGACATGGCCCTAATATTATCAGCGCACTCTGCTCTCACCCCAGAGTGATCACGCTTACCTCTCAGTTCTGGTAATTTAGCCAAAACTTCAGTCATAACAGTAGCCATATCCTGTAATGTGATTTGTAATGGCCGCCCAGATGTACTCGGCGCTACAATATCACGCACCTCCCGAGCGGGAGATGCAGGTACTGACACGTGAGGCGAGTTAGTCAGCATAACTCTCCCCTCGTTGTCTGGTGAAATATGTTCAATTTTTACAGATTGACTTTTATTTAAAGTAGCATCAATACAGTTAGTACATAAATTTCTATTGGGCTCCACTTTGGCATTAGCACATATAGCACATGTATCTTCCTCTGAATCAGACATGTTTAACACACTAGCAATTAACTAGCAACTTGGAAATGCTTTTTCAAGTAATTTACAATAATATGAAAACGAACTGTGCCTATAAGAAGCACAGAAAAAATTATGACAGTTGAAATAAATAAATTATAGCATCAAATCTTTGTAAGAATAACTAACCCTGACAGCAGAAAAAATACACAAATAAACGTTTTTTATCACAGTCAACTACAATCTTCACAGCTCTGCCTCCCTCAAAACAAGCTTTGAAGATCCCTGAGTTCTGTAGAGATGAACCGGATCATACAGGAAGAAAATGAACCTCTGACTGAGTTTTTTGATGCGTAGTAAAAGCGCCAAAAATGGCCCCTCCCCCTCACACATAACAGTGAGAGAGATCAGTAAACTGTTTAAATTTAAACAAAACTATTGCCAAGTGGAAAAAACAGTGCCCAAAACATTTTTTCACCCAGTACCTCAGAGAAATAAACGATTTTACATGCCAGCAAAAAACGTTTAACCTCAATAAATTAATTGTTATTTAAAAACCTATTGCAAGTCCCTGCAAATTAGGTTAAGTCTATGCATACAGTATAAATCCAGTGAAGTACCATTCCCCAGAATACTGAAGTGTAAAATATACATACATGACAGCCTGATACCAGATACATCTACTGTATTGAAGGCTGAGTTTACATTATAACGGTATGGCAGGATTTTCTCATCAATTCCATGTCAGAAAATATATAAACTGCTACATACCTCTTTGCAGATTAATCTGCCCGCTGTCCCCTGATCTGAAGTTTACCTCTCCTCAGATGGCCGAGAAACAGCAATATGATACTCCGGCTAAAATCATAGAAAAAACTCAGGTAGATTCTTCTTCAAATTCTACCAGAGAATGAATAACACACTCCGGTGCTATTATAAAATAACAAACTTTTGATTGAAGGTAATAAACTAATTAAAATCACCACAGTCCTCTCACACATCCTATCTATTCGTTGGGTGCAAGAGAATGACTGGAGGTGACGTAGAGGGGAGGAGCTATATAGCAGCTCTGCTGGGTGAATCCTCTTGCACTTCCTGTAGGGGAGGAGATAATATCCCAGAAGTAATGATGACCCGTGGACTGACCACACTTAACAGGAGAAATAGCCATTGTCATTAAGGGTAAGAAAATTGAAAAATGGTCCTGTCATTAAGGGGTTAAACAATGAAGCTAGTAAAAGCTATACATTCTTAACCTATTTTATATTGTTACAATGTTGGTTTAACAAATTAATGTTGTTGTCATTAAACACACATAAATGACTTTTAAATTCTCTTTTTACAGAAAAATAAAAATTCAGAAAACAGAACTTAAACGTGGAGAGTATATAGTTTGATGACCCAATTTTTCATAATTCAAAAAAGATCTAAACAACTTACATGCAAATTACAGTGCATACTAAATATCAGGTTATAGAAAAATTGAGAACTTAACCCTAAAGCATTAACTCCATTATTAAATATTATTTACAATATTTTATTTACAAATTTTTATTTTCCTTTTTACAGTGTCACTGCCAAAAAATGATAATATCAATTTCAATATTAAAACCCAGTGGAACCTGAGTTTCAAGATTGAAAATCCAAAATGCCTCTTTTTGCCAACAATGACTGAACATCACTCCCTCTTTGAGGCCTAGTCTCAATTACACATTATTTAAAATAATTGGTGAGTCCTTGATGTTCAGTGATGAAGTGAGAGGCCAAAGCTGAGCAATTTATTGAATTGTCAATGTCATTTAAACGTTCCCTGATACGCTTGCATTCCTCACGTATGGTACACACTATATACTGTTTCTTGCAGACCTGGCACCAAGCTAGGTAAATAACAAATTTCGTTCTACAATTAGTACATGCATGAATAACAAACACCTTCTGAGTTGTGTGAGCTTCAGACGTCTTACATATTAGGGTATGAGAGCATGCCTTACACGCTCTGGTCCCACATTTGTAATTACCTTTACATGATAGCCAAGATGATTTATTCTTTTGTTTAGACCAAGTCATACTCAGGGCCAGTATATTACCCAGAGATTTGTTTCTCCTACTTACAAATTGACAATCTGTTCTTACAATGTCAGCTAACTCATCATCACCCAACAGAATGGGTAGATGTTTTCTCACTATCTTGCATACTTGATCAAATTAATTTGAGAATGTAGTAACAAATGTCAATTTGTGTTCTAGTGTATTTGTTGTATGTTTTTTTTGTCGACAGTTGTCAGCTTTGAGGATATCCCTATCAAGAACCATGGTTTCATTAAATGCTCTTTCTATAGTCTGGATAGGATAGCCCCTTTGTTGAAGGCATAATTTTAATGTATTACTATCTTCCAGAAAAGCATTAAAGTCTGTGCAATTTCGCTTTATGCGAATGAACTGGCCTTTAGCTATGCCAAACTGACAATGGTTAGGGTGTGAACTCTTAGCATGTAGCAATGTGTTAGAGGAAATAGGTTTCCTGTAAAGATCTGAGATCACCCGACCTGTGTTAATATCACCCGTTGGTTGTAGATCTAAATATTGTATAGTTACTAGTTCAAAAGTATGTGTAAATTTTAGACCTCACTCATTACAGTTTAAATATTCAATAAACTGAGAGCTCTCACTATGTGCTCCTGACCAAACAAAAAGGAGGTTGTCAATATATTGCTTGTACATTGTAATGCAACCCCTAAATGGATTCTTATCGCCAAAGACGTGGGACAGCTCCCACCATCCCATAAAGAGATAAGCATAGGAGGGAACAAACTTGGCCCCCATAGCTATCCCCCATCTCTGGAGATAGAAGTCAGAATTAAACTCAAAATAGTTATGCTTTAGTAAAAAAATCCAGGGTACGCAACATGAAATCTTTCAAATCCAATGAATAAGTAGAAAAGTTTGTTAAAAAGTAATCTAGTGCTTGTATTCCCAAATCATGCGGTATAGCTGTGTAAAGGCCTACTACGTCAACAGTAAGCCTTGATTCCTGTTTAGTTCAATGAATATCATTAATCAGACATAATAGATGTTTAGCATCTTTAAATAGAGAAGGCAGAATATCAACCAGGGGTTTCAACAAGGTGTCTAGCCAATTAGATACATTTTCAAATAATGAGCCTATACCAGCTACTATCGGCCTTCCCTTGATATCTACAAGTGATTTATGTACCTTCGGTAAAAGGGTGAAAGATTGGAGTAATGGGTGAGCGTACATATAGATAACTCTGAGTGTCTATATCTATAATGTTATGAGCTAAGCCATCATCCAGTAAGTCCCTTAAGAAATGTTGAAAAATCAAAGTGGGATCAGAAGCAAGCTTAATATAAGCTTCTTCATCACTTAACTGTCTGATGGCTTCAGCATCATAATCAGTCTTATCCATTGCTACCACATTTCCACCTTTATCTGCTTGACGTATCACCAAATTATCTTTGGCTTGTAAAGGTTTAACAGCTTCTTTTTCAGAAGGAGTAAGATTAGATCTAGTCGTTTTAGTCTGTTTGGATAATTCTCTCAGATCCTGTTCTACTTTCTGATGGAACTTCTCTAGAAATATGGTATGTGTGAGGTAAAAATTAGATTTAGGAGAGAAACCAATATGCAAAGTTTTAGATAAGAGGCAGATTCAATCTCAAGCTCATAAAGAGAAAATGCATCAATAGTGTCAGCAAAATTGGCACCATAGGTGATTTCCAACGGGATACCTTTTTCTCCCCTGTTAATATCCCAAATTTTTATTGGTTCAGGATTTTGAGAAAATAACTTTTTGAGGGTAAGGTTACAATTAAAGCGATTTACTCGAAAATTGTAATCAAACAGATTAAAAGAGGAAGTAGAGACAAAATACAATCCAAGTTTAAGTACCTTCAGTCTCAGTAAGTATATTGCTTGACAAATTAATTACATCTCTCCTTTTGTTCCTTCACCACCACCTTTTCTTATTGCTCCTTTGTGAAAATCCTTCTGTGGATCAGTTTCTACCATAGCTGAAATTCCTAATATAGGTGGTGTAGATTCATTGGATATTTCTATAGGGTTAGGTAATTGAGAGATAGAGACCCCCTCTGTTTGATATATATTTGAGGAGACAGTCTGAGTATTGTGAGTCCCTGTTCTCACATTTCTTAAAATAGGCTTAGGAATGGTATGTCAGGGTAATAACTGAGTATTATTGATCTGGTCAGAAGTGGGTGCATATGAAAGAAGTTTAGTGGATTGTTCTTATGTAGAGTCAAAGAGGCATATTTAAGAAATGTCTTGCGGACCTGATCCGACAGTGCGGATCAGGTCCGCAAGACATCGCTGAATGCGGAGAGCAATACGCTCTCCGCATTTAACATTGCACCAGCAGCTCACAAGAGCTGCTGGTGCAACACCGCCCCCTGCAGACTCGCGTCCAATGGGTCGCCAGCAGGGGGTGTCAATCAATCCGATCGTACTCGATCGGGTTGAATTGTTGCGATTCCTGTCCGCCTGCTCAGAGCAGGCGGACAGGGTTATGGAGCAGCGGTCTTTGTGACCGCTGCTTCATAACTGCTGTTTCTGGCGAGTCTGAAGACTCGCCAGAAACACGGGCCGTCAAGCTCCTTTCGGAGCTTGATAGATAGGCCCCAAAGTCTGTGTCGGAGAGAGTCATCTGTCCAGTCTGTGGTAACTTAGATCGGCTTCTACGTCTATTACGTCCCCCTCCCTTATAGAAGAAAGGTCTTTTATTCTCAAAAATAGGCCAACAATATATATTACCACTTTACCACTTGACTAATCCTGACTATCCCTATCAAATGTATTCAATTTAAGAGAATCAATGTCAAGCTTAATCTTAGAAATAATAGTTTTCAGCAATGAATCAAGTTTCTGATATTCTGTGTGATCCACAAACTTATTCATATATTTTTGTAAATCAGATATCTTTTGTTTTTGTACCACTAAACTCTGGGTTTTATGTTCAATTAATAATTGCACTAATTTCAGTAAACAATCAGTTAACACTGCATTCCATCTACTGATAAATTCAGGGTCAGTGACCAAAAATTTAGGGAACTTTTTAATTCTAAGACCTCAAGGTACCATGTCTTCAGAATAATATTTTTCAAAGAGACGTATGTCTCACCAAGTTTTATACTCTGCTATTAGTATGTCTTCCATTTTCTGAAAGACATCACTAATGCTATAAGATCTTAAATTGATGTTAAATAAATCTTGTAAAGAGGGACGTGACATGTCAAAATTGCCTAAAGGATAAATTTTATTCAGCCGACTGCATGATTACTATCAAAAGAGTGAATCAAAAGAAAAATGTAAGAGAACAGCTACAAACTAATCAAGGTCCCAAACAATTAGTTAAATTCAGGAGCCAACGGTACAACAAACATGTATAAAGTGACTTATGGTAAACTTGCAGGAAATGTCCACCTTCGGAGCGGGTGCCCAGCTGTAAGGAGAGAGGGTCAGTCATATAGCAGAAAAAGTCAGCTGCACTCCAGAAACCTATAATGGGAATAGTCCCAGCAAGAAATACGGACAAAGTCAATATGTGGACAGATAAAGTAAGCCAACTCAACAGGCTACCATAGATTCACAATTGATAGTCCAACTGTCCCAGAAGCAATGTCCGCAATAAGCCAACACAGCCTGTCCTAGTACAGTGTAAACGGCAGGGAAAGTACCTTGTCAGAAGACGTTGTCAGTAGCACAACCCTTGAGTGACGATCCGATATCTGGGTAAAGAAACCAGCGGTGTCCTAGCACAGAACTTGAGCGTTACCTTGATAGCTCCCTTGCCCATCCAATGTGCTAAGCGTTAGAATATTCAGCAGGTACACTCCACGGTATACTTCCGCAATCCCTACATTACAATACTATTACCCTTACCAGCTAACTAATTAACTCCTCACTGCCGTGAATTTCAGAAGTGTGGTGCGCAGCTGCAGTTAGTTGCCTTCTAATCACCAAAAAGCAATGGCAAAGTATATTTTACAACCATTTGTGTTATGACTGTACAAGCGGTATGTAAATAATTTCAGTGAGTAACGCAAAGTTTGTGAAAAAGTTAACAATTTTTTATATGATCACATCTGGCAGAAATTATGGCATACCAAAATGGGCTTTGGTTGTCTGCTTAAAAAAAATATATATAGTTATGATAGGTAAATACAAAAAAAAACAAGGCTCTATTTCTGTTTAAATGGAATAATAGTAAAAATGCAAAAAAAAAATCTGGTATTTTGGGCTATGGTTTCTCTGAATTTCCCGGTAGCAATCCTGTCATTTTGTTCGTAAAATTTGCTATCCAGGGAAACACCCTTCAACCTGTTAAATGTTGCTTACATACTCTCT
Organism: Bombina bombina; assembly: GCF_027579735.1. NCBI lineage: Eukaryota > Metazoa > Chordata > Amphibia > Anura > Bombinatoridae > Bombina > Bombina bombina. The sequence goes on along the minus strand of NC_069505.1, from coordinate 349,153,965 downwards.
GCTGCTGTGACCAACTAGAGATATAGAGACACGCCCTCTTAATCTTTATTTTGCGAAGTTGCATTACGAACTAGATGCATAAGAATTGAGTCTATTATGACTCCTATAAATGCTACCCTTATAACAGTATATAATGAGCTTTTGGGTATATTGAATCTCCGAATATAGTCTTGAAGAAAAATAGAAGCTTGTAAGTATAAGCAATAGTTAGTGACAGGGAAAAGGCTTGCACTAGTATGCCATATAGAAACAGTGCAACGGAAATGTCCTGAATTCAGATCACCGCCAAGATTGTACCCAACACATATTCCCAACTGGCAGTGTTTTGCCAATATGTAAACCTCAGGCACTGAAAGTGATCACTGCGTATAGGGATGTGCAGATATACATCATTGAGGTCTATAGTAGCCATAAACTGACCCTTTTGGATTAAGGATAACATTGTGCGGAATATTCCCATTATAGAAGTGGGAACCTTGACAAACATGTTTAGGGCTGTTAAATCTAGGATAGATCTGTAAATTCGTTTGAACAATATACAGATTAGGGTAAAATCCTTGACCCTGAGGTGACACTGGTACTGGGATTAAGTATTCCCATATCCTCCAAATCCTTTTATAAAGGCTGTCTCCTCTAAAGGATTTTTAGCAACCTATAATAGGGCTGCTGGTCAATAAGGAAAACTCTGCTTCAAAGAGAACAAACTCTTGGGGGTAAATTTATTAAAAGGCGAGAGTACATGATACGTTGTAGCGAATCATGTCGGCTTGACCTCGCTAAATGCCGACAACATACGCTGTTGGCATTTAACATTGCACAAGCATTTTTGGTGAAATGCTTGTGCAATGCCGCCCCCTGATGACTGGTGGCCAGTTGGCCTCTAGCAGGGGCCATCAGTCATCCTAATCATATTGTAACAGAATAATTTCAGTTAAGGAGCAGCTGCTTCTAAATTTCCGTTTCAGATGGGGCTCCGATACAGCATCCGCTGCTTAATAATTGGAGCCCTTGATCTTTTGAATGATAAAATAATCAGTCCGGATATCTGAACTATTTTACCTGTGAATCCTAAAATATATAAACTTATACATAAACATATGCATACATATAAATACCCATACAATAGCTATAAAAGAGATACCAATAGATCTTATCTCTAAAGGATTTCCAATGTTAATGAAAATATTCATGATTAATGTTCAGTATCTAGTATAGAATGACAGTGCCGTTTCTCCCTTCCTGGAACTAGAAAATCCAGCCTTCTGGGTTTGGATACACTGGCCTTTTCGACTTTTCAAAGTTACCTCAAAGGAAAGTATCACAGGTTGCAGTATAATCAAGCCAAAGTGAAAAAAGGTGCGGTATACTCACAGAGGATAAATTGAAAGAGATGCTTGTGACATATATATATATATATATATATATATATACATACACATACATATATAATATACATATACAAATTTCAAAGATGTGCAGTATATGTAAGTATCTGTATCTCTATGTTAAAGCCCTTTGCCTGTCTTTTTTTCTAACACCTGAGACCTAATACCTTTAAGCCTTTATAACTTGGGTCTGCAATATTTTTTTTAAAATATTTTTTAGTCGATAGTGGTGTTATGAGTGTAATTGTACTTTGTAATGTATTTTTTATGTGTTTTGTGCAACTTTTATTTTTTGGCGAAACAGATAACCAGAGCTCTGAAGTCATGGTAATCATTTTAACGTAAATTGCGATTACTTTCAACTTGTAATACCAGCAGTAAGCCCGATGAGGGCAAACCCTTGTTATATAACCCTTATTGCTCTGGCGCAAATGTTTGCACTCCACGCGTAATCTAGCTCCTAATGTCTTGCATATCTACAGAGACAGAAGTTCTGCCTATGAAAAAAATATTATATGTGATACTACACATGCACAAAACAAACAGCTTCTAGAGATTTGCATATAATAATATTGTACATCACTGCAAATAACATTCCAAAGAGCATAAAATGTACAACAGTATATAAAATGTAGACTGACATAAAAAAACAACTATCTATTTACATCCCCTGGCAATGATGAGAGTGCAATGCTTAACTGACTAATAAAGAAGTATTAATAGCACAGATAGTTATAAATGATAATGGAACCATATGTCATTATGTAAGGTACAATATATAATTGCACATATTATAGTAAATTAGGTAGACTGTAGATCACATAAGAATGTGCTGATGTGTACAGCTGTCTAAAGGTCTTTGCAAAAACACCTGCATATAAGATGTTATCAAATCTGAACCCTTAGAAAATGAAATGTATGCTTACCTAATAAATTATTTTCTTTTGGAAAGATGGTCCACAGTCCTCCATAACATATGGGATATATTTCCCGCCACTAGAAGGAGGTCAAGAACCCATACAAGAGCTTTAAAACCCTCCCACCTCCGATCTCTCTCTTAGTTTCATGTATAGCCGAGTAGAGAATAGGAAAATAAAGGTAGGGGCCTGTGGACCATCATCATTCCGAAAGAAAATAATTTATCAGGTAAGCATAAATTTTGTTTTCATTCATAAACTGATAATAGTCCACAGTCCTCCATAACATATGGGATTAATACCCGAGCCAATGGTATATGTTATGGACAGGGTGGGAAAATACTTTCTCTGACTGTTCCTATTTAGCCAACACTGCGGCCTGAAGGACTTTCCTGCCAAAAGCTGCTTACGAAAAAACAGACATCAAAATGATAACATTTTTAAAAAGTTTGAAAGGAGGACCATGTGGCAGCTTTTCAAATCTGCTCCAAAGATGCATCATTCTTAAAGGCCCATGTTGCCACTACGAGCTGTAATACATATAAGAGTCAACTTACCCACGAATTACAGGTGAATCACCTGTGTAAGCCAAGATGCCAGTGCTACCTTAGTAGCTTTCTGTTCTTTATGATTTCCAGAGTGATGCACAAACAAACTAGAAGTTTTCCTAAACTCTTTATTAGCTTGGAGATAGAACTTCAAAGCTCTGACTATGTCCAGATAATGTACCACATTTTCCTTAGAGTTAGAAGGGTCTGGCCAAAAAAAAAAAAAAACAATTAAAAACCAATTTTCGAAGAAAATCATATTTGAAACGCATTACAGCCTTATCCTTGTGACAAATAAAAAATAGAGGGTCATAGGATAATGCGGACAACTCAGAAACTCTTTTAGCAGATGAGATAGCTAACAAGAAAAGTACCTTTCAAGACAACAGTTTTATGTCAACGGAGTGTAACGGTTCATACCCTCTTCCCCCTATAATGCCTTAGAGAAAGGTTATTCTGAAATCTTAATTTCAGGCACCAACCTCTAATATTATATAGTAAAATGGTCTTATATCTTATGAAAGATTTTTGAGTATAATATATAAAGAAAAATAAAATATAATATATATATATATATTTTATTATACAAATATGCAGAATAATATTACAAAAAGAAAAAAAGTATTTTGCAAAATAAATACAATGACAATTTCAAAATATGAATCAAATGTTGCAGAGTTAAAATACTTGAATCATGCTTGCCATACCAGACTGTCTTGACAGCATTTTAGTTCAGATAATATTCGCTGCCTCCTTTTTAGGTTTAGAATAGGGGTATTTATACCCTTTTTAAACAATGCTTCAGCATTACTTCACGAATAAATGATGTGCCTGTAACACCATCTCCTACAAATGAAAGAGAGATCATAACATAACTATTATTTAGTTTAATGACAGACACTGTACAATGTGATATCCAGGTAGAGGAATTGTTTGTGGCTGATGATGCAGCACTAGATGCATTGAAGAACTGAAAGGACTAGGTTCAAATTCCAGGGAGGAGAAAGAGGTCTTACAACTGGCCTAATTCTAACAAATGCCTGAACAAAGGTCTGAACATCAAGCAGTTAAGCCAACTTCTTATGAAAAAGAACCGATAAAGCAGAAATTTGACCTTTCAGGGTACTAGCTGATAAACCCATCTTGTAAGAACTGAAGAATTCTCGTGATCCGAAAGGAACACTAAGAAATTCCCTTGGAAGAACACTACTCAAAATATGATTTCTAAATCTTGTGGCAAATCCTTTGAGTCACAGGTTGTTTAGCCTGTATCAGAGTATCAGTCACAGAGTGTGACAATCCTTTATGTATCAAAACTAGGCCTTCATCCTCCATCAAACTTAGAGATTTGAGATCCTGATGGAAAAGAGTACCTTGTGATAACAGGTCTTATCTCAAAGGATGAAGGTGTCTACCATGTGAACCCTTGGATCTCTTGATCCTGCACAGTACTTAGGAAGTTTGTGAAGCCATCTATGTCTGGTAGACCCCATTTGATCACCAGCTGATTGACTACGTCCCGAAGGAGAGACCATTCTTCTAGATGGACTGATTGACCCCTGAGTTGGTCCATTTCTCATTTGTTTACACCTGCTATGTAAATTGATGACAGGGAGCATTGATTCCTCTCCACCCATGACAGATTCTAAGACACTTCCTGCATGGCCAGAAGACTGCGGGTACCATCTTGATGATTGATATAGGCCCTGCTCTGATATCGTACGAGTATGTTTGTACTTATATAACAGTATACAATGACACTTTATATAATAAACAGTATAGAGAAAACCTGGTAGAGAGCCCTCTACACTATAAAACACTCCCTCAGACACTTGTACAATCTTCAAATGTAATAAGCTTAAAAGAAAGAACCTAAGAAATAAGAAAATCCCTTAAGTACCTCCTGGCAGCTCCTGTATGGGTACCCATCCCCTTCCTGGGACTGGCAGACACTGGAAATCAGATTAGAATCTGTTCAGAATCAGGTCCCAACTTTTGTAGCAGAAATATAATTACAGAGGCTCGAATTTAGAGAGAAAAGCCGGGAGCACAGAGGGGCAGAGCTAATGCCGGAAGCAAAGCATTTTGTAAAAAGAAAAAATACTTTTGGATGTTTTTAAATAAAATATAGTGCACCAAGCATAATAACCCTATAAACCGCATCAAAACATGTTCCCCAGCCTAACCGGAGCCTCCACTACCAAACAGCATTATGCACTAGGCTATTGCCAGCTCACTTAAAGGGCCGCACACTTAAGTTTTGAAAGTGCCCAAAACATTACAGAGGGCTAAAAAGTGTAAGGCTATAATAATAGTCAAAAAATATGCTGCCATAGCCGTGCTACCTATTCTTATACTCAGTAGGTAAAGTGAGTAGGTTCTGAGCAACATAGACAGTATGTAATGCCTTAAAGGAAGTTAAAATGGAGTAGCTAAATCACATGCACAATCTGAGGTAAATATCTCTAACAGGAATCTATTGACCTGACATAATGGAACAAGCTTGTAAAACACATGTTGTACAGGGAGGGCTATCAGTAAATGATTGCTCTAATTTGCTGTTTTACATTGATTTTAGTGAGGACATAATCATTTTGTTCCATAGTGTATAATGGCAGAGTATGTAGAGATACCAGACATACACAAACAATAAAATTGGTAGAGAAAAATCTACACTAAGCTTAAAGGGACAGTATACACTCATTTTCATATAACTGCATGTAATAGACACTACTATAAAGAATAAGATGCACAGATACTGATATAAAAAACATAATTTATGCTTACCTGATAAATTCCTTTCTTCTGTAGTGTGATCAGTCCACGGGTCATCATTACTTCTGGGATATTACTCCTCCCCAACAGGAAGTGCAAGAGGATTCACCCAGCAGAGCTGCATATAGCTCCTCCCCTCTACGTCACTCCCAGTCATTCGACCAAGGACCAACGAGAAAGGAAAAGCCAAGGGTGAAGTGGTGACTGGAGTATAAATTAAAAAATATTTACCTGCCTTAAAAACAGGGCGGGCCGTGGACTGATCACACTACAGAAGAAAGGAATTTATCAGGTAAGCATAAATTATGTTTTCTTCTGTTAAGTGTGATCAGTCCACGGGTCATCATTACTTCTGGGATACCAATACCAAAGCAAAAGTACACGGATGACGGGAGGGATAGGCAGGCTCTTTATACAGAAGGAACCACTGCCTGAAGAACCTTTCTCCCAAAAATAGCCTCCGATGAAGCAAAAGTGTCAAATTTGTAAAATTTGGAAAAAGTATGAAGCGAAGACCAAGTTGCAGCCTTGCAAATCTGTTCAACAGAGGCCTCATTCTTGAAGGCCCAAGTGGAAGCCACAGCTCTAGTAGAATGAGCTGTAATTCTTTCAGGAGGCTGCTGTCCAGCAGTCTCATAAGCTAAACGAATTATGCTACGAAGCCAAAAAGAAAGAGAGGTAGCGGAAGCTTTTTGACCTCTCCTCTGCCCAGAGTAAATGACAAACAGAGAAGACGTTTGTCGAAATTCCTTAGTTGCCTGTAAGTAAAATTTTAGAGCACGGACTACATCCAGGTTGTGCAGTAGACGTTCCTTCTTTGAAGAAGGATTTGGGCATAAAGAAGGAACAACAATCTCTTGATTGATATTCCTGTTAGTAACTACCTTAGGTAAGAACCCAGGTTTAGTACGCAGGACTACCTTATCCGAATGAAAAATCAAATAAGGAGAATCACAATGTAAGGCTGATAATTCAGAGACTCTTCGAGCCGAGGAAATAGCCATTAAAAATAGAACTTTCCAAGATAACAACTTTATATCAATGGAATGAAGGGGTTCAAACGGAACGCCCTGTAAAACATTAAGAACAAGGTTTAAACTCCATGGTGGAGCAACAGTTTTAAACACAGGCTTAATCCTGGCCAAAGCCTGACAAAAAGCCTGGACGTCAGGAACTTCTGACAGACGTTTGTGTAACAGAATGGACAGAGCTGAGATCTGTCCCTTTAAAGAACTAGCAGATAAACCCTTTTCTAAACCTTCTTGTAGAAAAGACAATATCCTAGGAATCCTAACCTTACTCCAAGAGTAACCTTTGGATTCACACCAATATAGGTATTTACGCCATATCTTATGGTAAATCTTTCTGGTAACAGGTTTCCTAGCCTGTATTAAGGTATCAATAACTGACTCAGAAAACCCACGTCTTGATAAAATCAAGCGTTCAATTTCCAAGCAGTCAGCTTCAGAGAAGTTAGATTTTGATGTTTGAAGGGACCCTGTATCAGAAGGTCCTGTTTCAGAGGTAGAGACCAAGGTGGACAGGATGACATGTCCACCAGGTCTGCATACCAAGTCCTGCGTGGCCACGCAGGTGCTATTAGAATCACTGATGCTCTCTCTTGTTTGATTCTGGCAATCAATCGAGGAAGCAACGGGAAGGGTGGAAACACGTAAGCCATCCTGAAGTCCCAAGGTGCTGTCAGAGCATCTATCAGGACTGCTCCTGGATCCCTGGATCTGGACCCGTAACGAGGAAGCTTGGCGTTCTGTCGAGACGCCATGAGATCTATCTCTGGTTTGCCCCAACGTCGAAGTATTTGGGCAAAGACCTCCGGATGAAGTTCCCACTCCCCCGGATGAAAAGTCTGACGACTTAAGAAATCCGCCTCCCAGTTCTCCACTCCCGGGATGTGGATTGCTGACAGGTGGCAAGAGTGAGACTCTGCCCAGCGAATTATCTTTGATACTTCCATCATAGCTAGGGAGCTTCTTGTCCCTCCATGATGGTTGATGTAAGCTACAGTCGTGATGTTGTCCGACTGAAACCTGATGAACCCCCGAGTTGTCAACTGGGGCCAAGCCAGGAGGGCATTGAGAACTGCTCTCAATTCCAGAATGTTTATTGGCAGGAGACTCTCCTCCTGACTCCATTGTCCCTGAGCCTTCAGAGAATTCCAGACGGCACCCCAACCTAGAAGGCTGGCGTCTGTTGTTACAATTGTCCAGTCTGGTCTGCTGAATGGCATCCCCCTGGACAGATGTGGCCGAGAAAGCCACCATAGAAGAGAATTTCTGGTCTCTTGATCCAGATTCAGAGAAGGGGATAAGTCTGAGTAATCCCCATTCCACTGACTTAGCATGCACAGTTGCAGTGGTCTGAGGTGTAAGCGTGCAAAGGGTACTATGTCCATTGCCGCTACCATTAAGCCGATTACCTCCATGCATTGAGCCACTGACGGGTGTTGAATGGAATGAAGGGTGCGGCAAGCACTTTGAAGTCTTGTTAGCCTGTCCTCTGTCAGGTAAATCTTCATTTCTACAGAATCTATAAGAGTCCCCAGGAAGGGAACTCTTGTGAGTGGAACGAGTGAACTTTTCTTTTCGTTCACCTTCCATCCATGTGACCTTAGAAATGCCAGCACTAACTCTGTATGAGACTTGGCAGTTTGAAAGCTTGAAGCTTGTATCAGAATGTCGTCTAGGTATGGAGCTACCGAGATTCCCCGCGGTCTTAGTACCGCCAGAAGAGCACCCAGAACCTTTGTGAAGATTCTTGGAGCTGTAGCCAATCCGAATGGAAGAGCCACAAACTGGTAATGCCTGTCTAGGAAGGCAAACCTTAGGTACCAATAATGATCTTTGTGAATCGGTATGTGAAGGTAAGCATCTTTTAAATCTACAGTGGTCATGTACTGACCTTCTTGGATCATAGGTAAAATTGTCCGAATAGTCTCCATCTTGAACGATGGAACTCTTAGGAATTTGTTTAGGATCTTTAAGTCCAGGATTGGTCTGAAAGTTCCCTCTTTTTTGGGAACCACAAACAGATTTGAGTAAAACCCCTGTCCCTGTTCTGATCGTGGAACTGGATGGATTACTCCCATTAACAAGAGCTCTTGTACGCAGCGTAGAAACGCCTCTTTCTTTGTCTGGATTGTTGACAATCTTGACAGATGAAATCTCTCTCTTGGAGGAGAGTATTTGAAGTCCAGAAGGTATCCCTGAGATATTATCTCTAGCGCCCAGGGATCCTGAACATCTCTTGCCCAAGCCTGGGCGAAGAGAGAAAGTCTGCCCCCCACTAGATCCGATCCCGGATCGGGGGCCCTCAATTCATGCTGTTTTAGGGGCAGCAGCAGGTTTCCTAGTCTGCTTGCCCTTGTTCCAGGACTGGTTAGGTTTCCAGCCTTGTCTGTAGCGAGCAACAGCTCCTTCCTGTTTTGGTGCAGAGGAAGTTGATGCTGCTCCTGCTTTGAAATTACGAAAGGAACGAAAATTAGACTGTCTAGTCTTGGCTTTGGCTTTGTCCTGAGGCAGGGCATGGCCTTTACCTCCTGTAATGTCAGCGATAATCTCTTTCAACCCGGGCCCGAATAAGGTCTGCCCTTTGAAAGGTATATTAAGCAATTTAGACTTAGAAGTAACATCAGCTGACCAGGATTTTAGCCACAGCGCCCTGCGTGCCTGAATGGCGAATCCTGAATTCTTCGCCGTAAGTTTAGTAAGATGTACTACGGCCTCCGAAATGAATGAATTAGCTAGTTTAAGGACTCTAAGCCTGTCCGTAATGTCGTCCAGAGTAGCTGAACCAATGTTCTCTTCCAGAGACTCAATCCAGAATGCCGCTGCAGCCGTGATCGGCGCAATGCATGCAAGGGGTTGCAATATAAAACCTTGTTGAACAAACATTTTCTTAAGGTAACCCTCTAACTTTTTATCCATTGGATCTGAAAAAGCACAGCTATCCTCCACCGGGATAGTGGTACGCTTAGCTAAGGTAGAAACTGCTCCCTCCACCTTAGGGACCATTTGCCATAAGTCCCTTGTGGTGGCGTCTATTGGAAACATTTTTCTAAATATCGGAGGGGGTGAGAACGGCACACCGGGTCTATCCCACTCCTTAGTAACAATTTCAGTAAGTCTCTTAGGTATAGGAAAAACCTCAGTACTCGTCGGTACCGCAAAATATTTATCCAACCTACACATTTTCTCTGGTATTGCAACTGTGTTACAATCATTCAGAGCCGCTAACACCTCCCCTAGTAATACACGGAGGTTTTCCAGTTTAAATTTAAAATTTGAAATATCTGAATCCAGTCTGTTTGGATCAGAACCGTCACCCACAGAATGAAGTTCTCCGTCCTCATGTTCTGCCACCTGTGACGCAGTGTCTGACATGGCCCTAATATTATCAGCGCACTCTGTTCTCACCCCAGAGTGATCACGCTTACCTCTTAGTTCTGGTAATTTAGCCAAAACCTCAGTCATAACAGTAGCCATATCCTGTAATGTGATTTGTAATGGCCGCCCAGATGTACTCGGCGCTACAATATCACGCACCTCCCTCTGAGCGGGAGATGTAGGTACTGACACGTGAGGCGAGTTAGTCGGCATAACTCTCCCCTCGTTGTTTGGTGAAATTTGTTCAATTTGTACAGATTGATTTTTATTTAAAGTAGCATCAATACAGTTAGTACATAAATTTCTATTGGGCTCCACTTTGGCATTGCAACAAATGACACAGGTATCATCCTCTGAATCAGACATGTTTAACACACTAGCAAATAAACTTGCAACTTGGAAATACAATTCAATTAGAATAATATTAAAACGTACTGTGCCTTTAAGAAGCACAGAAGATCTATGACAGTTGAAAATTAATAAATTGAAACAGTTATAGCCTCAATCCTTGTAAACAACACAACTTTAGCAAAGGTTTAATCCCATTAGCAAAGATAACAAATTCTGAAAGCAGGAAACAAATTACAGAATAAACGTTTTTTATCTCAGTCAAACTATAATTCTCACAGCTCTGCTGAGAGAAATTACCTCCCTCAAAATAAGTTTTGAAGACCCCTGAGCTCTGTAGAGATGAACCGGATCATGCAGGGAATACAATGAGTTGCTGACTGAAATATTTGATGCATAGTAAAAGCGCCAAAAAACGGCCCCTCCCCCTCACACACAGCAGTGAGGGAGAACAGAAACTGTCAGAAAACAGACTAAGCAACTGCCAAGTGGAAAAATAGTGCCCAAACATTTATTCACTCAGTACCTCAGCAAATGAAAACGATTTTACATTCCAGCAAAAACGTTAAACATAATCTCTAGTTATTAAACAGCTTTATGTATTTCTTACAGTGTAATTCTAGTGAAGTACCATTCCCCAGAATACTGAAGTGAAAAGTATACATACATGACATTATATCGGTATGGCAGGATTTTCTCATCAATTCCATTGTCAGAAAATAAAAACTGCTACATACCTCTATGCAGATTCATCTGCCCGCTGTCCCCTGATCTGAAGTTTACCTCTCCTCAGATGGCCGAGAAACAGCAATATGATCTTAACTACTCCGGCTAAAATCATAACAAAAACTCTGGTAGATTCTTCTTCAAACTCTGCCAGAGAGATAATAACACACTCCGGTGCTATTTTAAAATAACAAACTTTTGATTGAAGATATAAAACTAAGTATAATCACCATAGTCCTCTCACACATCCTATCTAGTCGTTGGGTGCAAGAGAATGACTGGGAGTGACATAGAGGGGAGGAGCTATATGCAGCTCTGCTGGGTGAATCCTCTTGCACTTCCTGTTGGGGAGGAGTAATATCCCAGAAGTAATGATGACCCGTGGACTGATCACACTTAACAGAAGAAATCCAGTATAAAATGGTTTAAAAACGTACTTAGAAGCTTTCAGTTTAGCTCTGTTGAAAAGGTAGCTGGAAATCCCACTGCAAGTGGTAAATAAGACACTCCCCCCTCCCCCTTCTTTTGCATATGAAAAGACCCTTTACACAAACAGGAGCAAGCTGGAGAAGGTAGCTGACGGTATTCAAATAAAACTTTGGGGCTTGGTTAGGAGTCTGAAAATCAGAGCAATGTTATTAAAAATAAGCAAAATTATACATTTTAAAAAAAAAAAACTTTATGGGCTTTATAAATAGATCATCTACAAAACATGTATGCAAAGAAAAAATGAGTGTATAATGGCCCTTTAAGGTACTCCTATGACACTTATTGAAAATGCATTACATGCTCCCAGGATTCAGACTCTAGCCTAAGTAAACTGCTTGACAGCCCCTGTAGGGGGAAATGCTTAGAAAGATGAATTACTCATTGAGTACTTTCAGAAATTACTGCCCTATAATTTCCTGAGCTGATTTCTGTCTAGTTACAGCTCCTTAGTGGGCAGTAAGGCCTGGGAAGCTGAGAGGGTGGGGCTTTAACTGGTACAGAAGCCAGTTTACCTCAAAAAAAGCTTCAAAGCCATTTTGAGTGTAATAAAATGATATATTGTGCACCAAGCATAATAAATATTTTCTCATAAAAACATGCTTCTGTGCATAACCAGAGTTTCCTCTATTGATAAACTAACTGCACTGAGCAATTTATGGGTTATCTTAAAGAGCCAGGAACCTATTCTCTAAAAAGTGCCATGAATATTTCCCCAGAGCTGCCAGAGGGCTGTGAAGGGCAACAGTGTTACCTGGCTATGCACCTGATAAGAATAGGGTAGGTAGGGACTTGAAAAAAGGAAAATGTGTGTCATGAGGAGAGCAAGGTAAATCCCCTAGCTATGCTAAACTTGTTGTCAGAGTACCTGCAAATTGCCTCTGTGCTGTGTGTGTACTGTGTAAAGTCTGTTATAGCTCTCGCCATAATGCAAAAGTTGATGCAAGCAAACCTTTTTTTGCAACCACATTTAGCCCTCAATTTAAAGACATCTGTGGTATTATAACCAAACATTTACCAATAGTTACAGCAGAGGATGGCCTGAAGGAATATGTTTCCGGTGCATGCAACTTTGTGTCAAGGAGAGGTTGCACCATAGGAAACATAGTGGCACCAAGAATGCTAAAAAACAAAGGGTAGGTGCCAGCAGTTGGCTCACAGTGAAGGGACATTTTAAGTGCCATTATGGGAAATGTATTGCTTGTTCCTATACCAAGGTGGGGTCCCAATTCCAGTCTAGGAGTACACAAAAAGTATACCAACTTGATTGCTGACTAATTGTCGCACCACATTTGTGGTATATTTAATAGAGTGCACACATTGTAAGGTCCAGTATACCGGTTGCTCTACCAGGGAAGTAAGGTCCCTTATTAGGGGGCATTTGAATGACATTAACAATGGCAGAGCATGCTCGGATCTGGCCAGGCATTTTATTCATTGCCTCAATCAGGATGTAACCACCTTTAGTTGGCAGGTCATAGAAACCGTACGCCCAAAACCAAGGGGTGGAGACAGAGTCAACAGATTACTATACAGAGAGGCCTTCTGGATCTTCTTGTTACAGACCAGGAGACCAAAGGGACTTAACATTGATGGCGATATAATACATTTCTGGCAACGTAAATAACGTACATTGGTGCCAGTAGTATTTGTAGAAAACAGGAATCACATTTTGGTGTAAAAATTGTACATTAGTTCCATTTTGAGTGATTGTAAGCCACACGTTAATATATCTTTATCTACATCTAAATATAGTGAATTCATTTCTGTGGTATTTACACATATATGATGTTGAACCTATATGTTGTACATCTGTACTTGATACAGGTATAGTGACATAATACTCTGTAATAAAATAAAATAATATAGGTTAGGGGTGTATGGTTAACTAACTTTTGCTTTTTCTTTACATAAGTTTTATTTTCTCTTTTTTATAATTTTTTATGGTTTATTGTTTATTACTAATAACCGCTTTATCTTTGTCGTTAAAATCATTTGTAGTTATAAAATATATTTAGGTTATAATAGAATGCTTTGTACGACTATGAATGAATTATATATATATATACACAGTGCCTGGGATGCTCTGTCCCTTTAAGTCTGTGTAGCCAATTATGTAAATTATTTGCAGCATCTAATGAGATTGTTTTACATGTTACTTAAATGTCATCTTGGTTAATCTAAAAATATGTCTATGAGTAAGGCCCGGTGGCCAAAACGCGTTAGACACCTTATCTCTGTCTGCTGCTGCTTTTAAAATGTTTGTATCCATGTTTAATAAACGATGATTTTTATGACTACTGCTTTGTATGACTCGCTGGCTTACCTGTAACTGTGTAAAGTCACTTACATTAATCAGCACCCCTCCACTTGCTTACCAGGTATGTCAAATCCTTGTCAATGCAGTAGGCTTGTGCACGGCGGAAAAATTTGTTTCGGTTCAGTTCGGATCGATTCGGATGTTTTCGAATTTCGGTTCGGATCGATTCGAATTTGAAAAATTTGAATGAATTCGTTTTCGGATTCATTCAGATTCTAATAAATTCGGCTGGATTCGGTTCGGTTCGATTCAGAAATTCCGAATTTTGGTATGTGTTAGGTGGGATGTGCTGTGTATTAGACTAGTATTATGTACTGTATATTAGGTGTAACCCATAGCAGAGTGATATAACCTAATATACTGTACAATACTAGTGTAATCCATGGCCATCCGAATGTAACGAATAAATCCGAACTAATTTGGATTTATTCGGTAGATTCGGTACTACCGTAATTAGGAAATTCAAATTGATCCGAATCTCCGAATTTAACAAATTCATCCGAATTGAACCGCACATGTCTACAATGCAGCTGTATCAGTATCCAGTATAGAGACCATCCAGTGCAAGTATTGAGTACCACAGAGGATTGCAGTAGGAAATTCCTGTGTTCCTCAGGAGAGGCTAAGGAAGAGTCCCCGTGATGCCTAAGGGTGGTTATGGCTGAAGTCACACAGGAACACAGGGAATTCCTATGTCCCTGTATCATCCAGTTGCTGTGAAATTTTTCTTCTGTCTTCTTTGTGAATGATAATTCCCAGGGACTCTGGGTATCACATTGGTCTGAGCTCCTAAATTTTAATCCATAAGCAAGCAGCTGGAACAACCTCTATTCTCAACCTTCTCCTACGAGGCCAAGAACAAAACTAAGAGAGAGATGAAAGGTGGGAGGGATTTTAAGCTCTGATATGGGTTCTTGACCTACTCCTAGTGGCGGGAAATATATCCCATATATTATGGAGGACTGTGGACCATCATCATTTTACGAAACAAATCTCAAGGTTTACTGCCACTTAAGTTAGCTTAAATACCACATATAATAACATAGTTCCCAACATTTGTGGCTAGGTACTAGGGACTCGGGAGGTTGAGGAAGGCTGTCATGTTTGCTGGGTGGAGCCATGTTGGGGGGGCATGGTCACTGGCAGATAGTGGGCAGAGTTAAGGGCATCTGGCTGGTTGGCAGTCATGGCTGGACGGTTTGTGATCTTATCAAGGCGGTCTATGAGCAGGTCTAAGGGAAATTCTGCAATAGCCGTCTCAGAGGGACAGCGGGACAGAGCTCAAAATTAGGGACTGTTCCTCTCAAATAGGGATGGTTGGGAGGACTGGAAAAACACTCACATTACAAACGCAAGTCCCATTTCCATTTATTCCGTCAAAACAGGCGCCATGTCCAGTGCATGGATTTTCAGATCCCCCAGGGCATTCTGTTGAAAAGATAAATACATAAATAAATAAATAATGTACTTTTTTAAGAAGAAAAGATATTCAGGAACATGTGTATTATTTGTGTTCCTGTTTTGTAGTTACCATTTGTTAGCTTAAAGGGACATGGAAGTAATACATCAGTTTCAGTCTAATGATGGTAAGGCAATAATAAACTTATATGTATTAAAAGTTGCATGTTTTATTTTGTATAATCATAGGATAAATGACTTTCGTCTAGATTTAGAGTTCTGCGTTAGCCGTCAAAAGCAGCGTTAAGGGGTCCTAAAGCTGCTTTTAGCCACCCGCTGGTATTTAGAGTCAGCCAGGAAAGGGTCTAACGCTCACTTTCAAGCCGCGACTTTTCCATACCGCAGATCCCCTTACGCCAATTGCGTATCCTATCTTTTCAATGGGATCTTCCTAACGCTGGTATTTAGAGAGTCTTGGCTGAAGTGAGCAGTAGACCCTCTACCGACAAGACTCCAGCCGCAGAAAAAAGTCAGTAGTTAAGAGCTTTCTGGGCTAATGCCGGTTTATAAAGCTCTTAACTACTGTGCTATAAAGTACACTAACACCCATAAACTACCTATGTACCCCTAAACCGAGGTCCCCCCCACATAGCCGCCACTATAATAAATATTTTTAACCCCTAATCTGCCGACCGCACACCGCCGCCACCTACATTATCCCTATGAACCCCTAATCTGCTGCCCCTAACATCGCCGACACCTACATAATATTTATTAACCCCTAATCTGCCCCCCCAATGTCGCCGCTACCTACCTACACTTATTAACCCCTAATCTGCCGACCGGACCTCGCCGCTACTCTAATAAAGTTATTAACCCATAAACCGCCGCACTCCCGCCTCACAAACCCTATAATAAATAGTATTAACCCATAATCTGCCCTCCCTAACATCGCCGCCACCTAACTTCAAGTATTAACCCCTAATCTGCCGACCTGTAGGCTGTAAATATGCCTTTACGCTTCCTTTTTGGAGCCTAATGCAGCCCTTCAGAGAACTCTAAATACCAGCGTTGTTTAGAAGCAGCGCTAGAAAAAAAAGACGCGTAGCTAACGCACCCCTTCGGCCGCAAAACTCTAAATCTAGGTGAATGTATTTAAAGGTTTCAGATAATCCCCTTTGCCTCTCTTTCATTACAAAAAAAAAGATGGCTGAGTGATGATAAGCTAATCAGAGATTATCCCCTGAGCCCCTGAAATGAATGGTGGTGCATTTCTAGTTCTTAAACTGTTAACTGGGATGACAAGTTAACTTTTCATTAGCGTAGATTCAATAAAACATAAATTATACTTACCAGATAATTTCCTTTCCTTCTGTACAGGTAGAGTCCACAGCTGCATTCATTATTTGTGGGAATACAGAACCTGGCCACCAGGAGGAGGCAAAGACACCACAGACAAAGGCTTAAATACCTTCCCTAACTTCCCTCATCCCCCAGTCATTCTGCAGAGTGAACAAGGAACAGTAGGAGAAATATCAGCGTGAAAAAGGTGCCAGAAGAAACAAATTTAGGGCCGCCCATCGGAGAACACGGGCGGGAGCTGTGGACTCTCCCTGTACAGAAGGAAACAAAATTATCTGGTAAGCATAATTTATGTTTTCCTTCTTAATACAGGGAGAGTCCACAGTCCACATTACTTGTGGGAAATTATACCCCAGCTACAGTGGACACTGAATGCTAACGGGAGGGCAAAAAGAGAGGTGGCCCCCATGTTAGGGCACCACAGCCTGCAAAAACCCATTCTCCCGAAGGCTGCTTCAACAGAAGCAGGGAAAAGTATTTTGAAAAAAGAATGCAAGGAGGACCTAGCAGCCGCCCAACAATCAGATCCATACAGATCTCATGCCAGAGACCCAAGATAACGTCACTGCTCTCGAACTGAGCCTAGGAGGCTAATGTCCTGCTGTTTCCTATGTCAAACGGAAGACATTCCTCAACAAAAAATAAGGAAGTCAACATGTCTACAGATCCTCGCATTTCCCAGATACAAATATTCAACAGAGAAACTGTCTAATCTTATGTAGCCTGAAAGGCATTAAGGCATGATTCCCTAAAAAGGGAAAACCCTTTCCTCCTAGAGAAGAAATAGGCAATATAAAAAAAACAACCACAATCTCTCTATTAAGGTCACGAAAAAAAATCACAACCTTAGGAAGAAAACCTAATTAGGTTCGTAGAACAGCCTTTTTATAGAGGAAACCCCATAAGGAATACGTATTGCAATTTTGCAACACAGAGACTATGGCACGTGGAAGCCAACTACAGATGGAGTAGATCATTGAAGATAAAATTCAAAGACCACCTCCTGCACAGATACAAAAGTAGCCCGATGCAACCCCTTAAAAATAATATCTAAGCTCCAAAAGGAGCATCAGATTGACTTACTGGCCTGAACACAGTTAGAGACCTAGCAAAAAAGACTGAATGTCTGGAAGCTCAATGAGGAAACAGACAGGGCCCAGAAACTGTCCCAACAAGAACCAGCTAGGAAGACTCTTCTCCAGATCATCCTGGAGGATAAAAAGTGAACCCTGGCAGGACAGATAGAGTGCTAGGACGAATCTTGACGACAAAAAGGGGGTCCTCCACACCTAAGATAGATGACGAGGAACCAACTAGGTGCTGAAGGAGAGCACCGTAACCTCTCAGAAAAGAACCCTCTCTCAGCTAAGGCCAAGGAATCTCTTGCAGACCGCCTCAAAATAATAAGATTCAATGACGCAAAAGGGGCCTTGACCCAGCAGATTCCTGCGACAATGTAACCCCCATGGAGGTGAAGCCCCTAAACTGCAATCTACGATCTCGCAAACCCAAAAGGAGCAATTAGTCTCACTGATGCCTGCTCCTATAGGATCGAGCCATCACTCGAGGTAAGAATGATATGGCAGAAGAAGAAACAAAGGTTGAATTGGATCTCCAAAGCATCGCTAAGGATCCATTAGCTTTGTCTGAGGATCCCTGAACCACGAACCATTAATGGGTAACCTGGGATAGGCACAAATGTCCTGAAATTCTCGAATGGCGTCCCCATTAAAATACAAACATCCGAAAAACTTTGGAAAGAGACCTTATCCCCAGATCCAGGGAATGATTGGAGGGAACATCCGTCCCTGAAGATCACACTCAGAGAGTGGATCACTGACAACGAGCAGTAGTGGGCCTCCGCCCACCACCAAACTTGAGATACTACCCTTTATGCTGTAGAATCTCTCCTTCTCAGAAAGAGATCTGAGCCACTGAGAGAAAAAAAAGGCTGACTAGAGTCCATACACTGGGACGAACCCAAGAAGACCAAAAGCCTCAGAGCAAAATGCTTGCCCAAGGAAACATAAGAATAATCGGGAAGGAATCTGAATCCACTGTCCCCCTATAGGATACGCTCTCCCCAACTGACAGGCTAGCGACTGAAGTCAAAAACCGCCCCAGGAGAGCTAAGAGAAATGTCCCTTAAGGACAGGGAGATCTGGACAGAACCCTGGAGAACGATTCTCCAAACCGATATTCCAGGAAAATCTGATAAGACAGATTAAAAAAACAGTGCCATGCCGATGTCTCGGCCCCGACTGAGATGAGACCTGTCAACGGAAGAAACCCAAAAAGGGCCCCAGGACAAACCTCACCCTTCCCCACAGAGCCAGCGATGGCCTGAAGTAAACTCCAACTTCACAAGACCTGAGGAAAAACTTCCTATCTGAAAAGACCAATTAGCATCTAGAGATCCACCCTGGTGCCTACCCAGAGAACTCTGGTCTAGATCCATCTCTGAGGATCGAAGAAGACAGATGAAAATCCCTAAAAGTCTTTTAACAGACGATGGTAGTAAACCCGAATCACTAAGACCACAGATAAATCTGGAATCAGGATACTGCCAAATTAAACCCCAGATCCCAAAAAAACCTTAGGATCAGAAACGAGTTATACTGAAAGAGATGGTCAGTAAGAACCAGATTCTGCCCAAAAGGAATGAAAAGGAAAGGTATCCTTCTCGACCAAGATCCTGTAGAGTTCTCGAACAAAAGGGAAGAAGGAACCTTATATTCTCCCTCAAAAATGAGACATAATAAGCTCTGCTTAATGGGACATTACACCCAAAAAATGTATTTCATGATTCACATAGAGAATACAATTTTAAACAACATTCTCATTTACTTCTATTATCTAATTTGCTTAATTCTTGAGATAACCTTTGTTGAAGAAATATCAATGCACATGGGTGAGCCAATCACATGAGGCATCTGTGTGCAGCCACCAATGATCAGTTACCGAGCCTATCTAGATATGCTTTAAAGCAAAGGATAATATCAAGAGAATAAAGCAAATTAGTTAATAGAATTAAATTTAAAAGCTGTTAAAAACTTGCATGCTCTTTCTAAATCATGAAAAAGAAATGTGGGTTTCATGTCCCTTTAAGTACCATAGAATCCAAAAAGGACGGAAGACCCCTCCCTTATTTGGACCATAACACAACAGGGGAATGAAAATATTCTCACACTGTCTGCGACAGGTACTGGACAATGACTCCAAAAGACGTCCAAAACTTCCCTCTCTCGGCCAAAAGACAAATTCAAGAGAATAAAAACTGCCCAGAAAGGCAGGATGAGAAGTCTAACTCCAGCCTCTAGGACACCTGGATCCGATATGATCCAGAATCAAGCGCCCATCCAAGATATTACCTAAAACAGGTCTGTCATCTAGAATAGATGGACCTGTGGAAAAGCTAGAAATAACTCCTTCTCTCGAGTAGAAGGACAGAGTAGACCTAACCAACATATCTGTCAGAGCAACTCAAGGACTAGACAGAAAATTCTGAAGTTCCAGTTCATGCTAGAAGCCTGAGAATAATCCAAATCAAGAAGTATAAGCTCCGTGGCTTAAATCCATCTTGAAAATATCGCCTAGAACTGGACCGAAATGCTTCCACAGGAAGTCTCCAGAAAACGGGACAACCAAAGTCATCAATATGTAGTATCCCATATGACGAAACGTCTTTATAAAAAAGAGTTTCTACAACAACCAAGAGCTCTAAACAAAAAACTATCCTGAAACGGAATAGAAAAGAAATTAGGCAAGCGCACAAAAGTGATAGCCAAGAAAGAATGTATAAAAACAGGTCCTGCCTGTCATACGACACAAACCCCCCTATAGAGCTCGAAACAGGGATTCTGAAATAAAATTAAAAAATATATATATATATATAGACAAGAAGGAATGGGATCTCCATCCGTCACCCCTCGTCTAATCAAGATTGCTATCTGATTTAGAGGACTGAGATCTGACTGACAGATCAGTACTCGGAATCTCTAACATCTCCAAAACTTCTCTCAGAAGCAAGCGCAGGCATGCTATTCTAAATCTAAATGCTAAATCCTCTTCCGTCAGAGGAATCAAATCAGCAGACTCCGACCCTGGAGGTCCTACCTCTGAAGCCTCAGAGGGAACCACATCCCCAGATGACTGATCGGATACAATCATCAATTTACACGACGGTTCCTTGGCAGGATTGCATGGATTAACCCTTCGCTTGATGGTAGCAGGAAGAGCCAAAAACTCTAAGGCCGCAGAGATGGACATGTGGAACTGCGCAGTAACATCTGGTGGAAAAAAGCCCCCTTCAGGCAAAGGAGCAGCAGTACTCAGGGAAACTGCATGTGTAGAAACAGAAGATTCTAGGGAATACACCTCACGGGACGAGGAATCCTCAGAGGCAGACGGCTCAGTGGTCTCTAACATCTCAACATTGGTTGATGAGAACACCCTTTTGCAGAATACGGAATATAATTGAGAGGGCTGGACTACCCAGGCCTCCTCACAATATACACAGGTATCAAATTCTGTATTAGAGGGATCCCCCTTTAAATTATCAGAATCCTCCATAACTTGTCTAATTTAAATTATAAAAAAAAAACTGGCATCTTATACCCCCCAATGGCTGAGGCACGGTGCGTCATGCAGGACCGCCCCTGCTAAGGAAAAGCACGCCAGTTTAATAAAACTGCGCAACTCTCAAATGTGAATAATAAAATTAAAATAACCTGTACGTTCCATATCAGCCTATGAGCGCAAACGTCTCCTACACATAAAGCAGCCACAATCGCATAACAAATATGATTTAAAAACCCCACTGTTCAATAATCCCCCTCAGGGGATATTAACCCTTGATTCCATAAAGATAAAAAGGAAACCTACTGTGACCCTGTCTTCTATCGTTAACATATGTATATAAAATGAAATGATCTTACCGGAATCTATGCCGTGGAACAGAAAACACGGTCCTTCAAGTTTGACAGACTGAAGCATTGCTTCTGACATGGACTTAAGTCAAGAAAAGCAGGCAGCGAAACTCGTCAATGCTGATTGCTTAGGAGCTGTTAATATGAGTCTGGATGGTTTCACAGAAAGACTCTCCCTGCATCTCCAGACTCTAACTTTCATCAATGCTCTCAGTGAGAGGCTGACAAGACTACTTAAAACTCCAGTCCCATCTCGAAGGGTAGATACCCTTCCTAAGGAACTACTCCGAAATCTTCTGACACTTCTCTGCCAACCTCCTGTGACGAAAGACAAAGAATGACTGGGGGATGAGGGAAGTGGGGGAGGTATTTAAGCCTTTGGCTGGGGTGTCTTTGCCTCCTCCTGGTGGCCAGGTTCTGTATTCCCACAAGTAATGAATGCAGCTGGGGACTCTCCCTTGTATTAAGAAGGAAAACTCATTCATGAAAATATTATCTCTGAAAAACTTTCCTCATCCGAAAAGTGAGAGGCGAGATTAGTTCCATTGAAATCAATGGAGCCCTCTCTCTCGCCACAGTTAAAGGACCACAAAATACAGCAGAATTATATAACTGACAAATACATAATACAAATACAATGCAATAGCACTTAGTTTGAATTTGAAATGAGAAGTATAATATTTTATGACAAATTTCAAAGATAATCCAATTTTCCCTCCCCCTGTATCATGTCATCCCCTTTTTTGCATTTAAAAGATTGGCTAGACAAATTCCATTTTATGCAGCAAAAACACAGTTGCAAAATGGGATCTGTATACGCGTGTAAAGTGTTACAGTTATATTTATTGTGTTTCTGTATTCCGAACAGTTCATGTTTGCTGTACAAGATATGCTTTGGGTCATTTAAAGGGACACTCAAGTTTAAATTAAACTTCCATGAATCAGATAGAACATGCAATTTTAAACAACTTTCCAATTTACTTCCATTAACAAAATGTGCAGTCTTTTTAAATTTACACCAGGAGACACCATAGAGTTGGAACAGTCTATGGGGATATACAAAGTGTTCCTCAAAACTGTTCATGAAAATGTTTGCGTATATGGGGGCGAGGTTGGAGCCCATACTTGTCCCCTGTTTCTGTAAAAAAACATAATTTATGCTTACCTGATAAATTTATTTCTCTTGTAGTGTATCCAGTCCACGGATCATCCATTACTTGTGGGATATATTCCCTTCCCAACAGGAAGTTGCAAGAGGATCACCCCCAGCAGAGCTGCTATATAGCTCCTCCCCTCACATGTCATATCCAGTCATTCGACCGAAACAAGACGAGAAAGGAGAAACCAAAGGGTGCAGTGGTGACTGTAGTTTAATTAAAAATGTAGACCTGCCTTAAAAGGACAGGGCGGGCCGTGGACTGGATACACTACAAGAGAAATAAATTTATCAGGTAAGCATAAATTATGTTTTCTCTTGTTAAGTGTATCCAGTCCACGGATCATCCATTACTTGTGGGATACCAATACCAAAGCTTAAGTACACGGATGATGGGAGGGACAAGGCAGGAACTTAAACGGAAGGAACCACTGCCTGTAGAACCTTTCTCCCAAAAACAGCCTCCGAAGAAGCAAAAGTGTCAAATTTGTAAAATTTTGAAAAAGTGTGAAGCGAAGACCAAGTCGCAGCCTTGCAAATCTGTTCAACAGAGGCCTCATTTTTAAAGGCCCAGGTGGAAGCCACAGCTCTAGTAGAATGAGCTGTAATCCTTTCAGGGGGCTGCTGTCCTGCAGTCTCATAGGCTAAGCGTATTATGCTTCTATGCCAAAAGGAGAGAGAAGTTGCCGAAGCCTTTTGACCTCTCCTCTGCCCAGAGTAAACGACAAACAGGGCAGATGTTTGACGAAAATCTTTAGTTGCCTGTAAGTAGAACTTCAAGGCACGGACTACGTCCAGATTATGTAAAAGACGTTCCTTCTTTGAAGAAGGGTTAGGGCACAACGATGGGACAACAATCTCTTGATTGATATTCCTGTTAGAAACTACCTTAGGTAAAAACCCAGGTTTAGTACGCAGAACTACCTTGTCTGAATGGAAAATCAGATAAGGAGAATCACAATGTAAGGCAGATAACTCTGAGACTCTTCGAGCCGAGGAAATAGCCATCAAAAACAGAACTTTCCAAGATAAAAGTCTAATATCAATGGAATGAAGGGGTTCAAACGAAACTCCTTGAAGAACTTTAAGAACCAAGTTTAAGCTCCACGGAGGAGCAACAGTTTTAAACACAGGCTTAATCCTAGCCAAAGCCTGACAAAAAGCCTGGACGTCTGGAACTTCTGCCAGACGCTTGTGCAAAAGAATAGACAGAGCAGAGTTCTGTCCCTTTAACGAACTAGCTCAAAAGCCTTTTTCCAAACCCTCTTGGAGAAAGGACAATATCCTAGGAATCCTAACCTTACTCCATGAGTAACTCTTGGATTCGCACCAATACAGGTATTTACGCCATATCTTATGGTAGATTTTCCTGGTAACAGGCTTTCGTGCCTGTAATAAGGTATCAATAACTGACTCGGAGAAGCCACGCTTTGATAGGATCAAACGTTCAATCTCCATGCAGTCAGTCTTAGAGAAATTAGATTTGGATGATTGAAAGGACCTTGTATTAGCAGGTCTTGCCTCAGAGGTAGAGTCCATGGTGGACAGGATGACATGTCCACTAGGTCTGCATACCAGGTCCTGCGTGGCCAAGCAGGCGCTATCAGAATCACCAATGCTCTCTCCTGTTTGATCTTGGCAATCAGTCGAGGGAGCAGAGGAAACGGTGGAAACACATAACCAGGTTGAAGAACCAAGGATCTATCAGGGTCGCTCCCGGGTCCCTGGACCTGGATCCGTAATGAGGAAGCTTGGCGTTCTGGCGAGACGCCATGAGATCCAGTTCTGGTTTGCCCCAACGATGGACCAGCTGAGCAAACACCTCCGGATGGAGTTCCCACTCCCCCGGATGAAAAGTCTGACGACTTAGAAAATCCTCCTCCCAGTTCTCCACGCCTGGGATGTGGATCGCTGACAAGTGGCAAGAATGAGACTCTGCCCAGCGAATTATCTTTGAGACTTCTAACATCGCTAGGGAACTCCTGGTTCCCCCTTGATGGTTGATGTAAGCCACAGTCGTGATGTTCTCCGACTGAAATCTGATGAACCTCAGTGTTGCTAACTGAGGCCAAGCTAGAAGAGCATTGAATATTGCTCTTAACTCCAGAATATTTATTGGGAGGAGTTTCTCCTCCTGAGTCCACGATCCCTGAGCCTTCAGGGAGTTCCAGACTGCGCCCCAGCCTAGAAGGTTGGCATCTGTTGTTACAATCGTCCAATCTGGCCTGCGAAAGGTCATACCCTTGGACAGATGGACCCGAGATAGCCACCAGAGAAGAGAATCTCTGGTCTCTTGATCCAGATTTAGTAGAGGGGACAAATCTGAGTAATCCCCATTCCACTGACCTAGCATGCACAATTGCAGCGGTCTGAGATGCAGGCGCGCAAATGGCACTATGTCCATTGCCGCTACCATTAAGCCGATTACTTCCATGCACTGAGCCACTGACGGGCGTGGAATGGAATGAAGGACACGGCAAACATTTAAAAGTTTTGATAACCTGGACTCCGTCAGGTAAATTTTCATTTCTACAGAATCTATCAGAGTCCCTAGGAAGGAGACTCTTGTGAGTGGCAATAGAGAACTCTTTTCCACGTTCACTTTCCACCCATGCGACCTCAGAAATGCCAGAACTATCTCTGTATGAGACTTGGCAATTTGAAAGCTTGACGCCTGTATCAGGATGTCGTCTAGATACAGAGCCACCGCTATGCCTCGCGGATTCTCGGGGCCGTAGCCAACCCGAAGGGGAGAGCTACAAATTGGTAATGCCTGTCTAGAAAGGCAAATCTTAGGAACCGATGATGATCTTTGTGAATCGGTATGTGAAGGTAGGCATCCTTTAAGTCCACTGTGGTCATGTACTGACCCTCTTGGATCATGGGTAGGATGGTCTGAATAGTTTCCATTTTGAATGATGGAACTCTTAGGAATTTGTTTAAGATATTTAGGTCCAAAATTGGTCTGAAGGTACCCTCTTTCTTGGGAACCACGAACAGATTTGAATAAAATCCCTGTCCTTGTTCCGTCCGCGGAACTGGGTGGATCACCCCCAAACTGCACGCCATTCCCTTTCTGAAGTTACCTCACTCCTCAGAATGTGTGAGAACAGCAAGTGGATCTTAGTTACTTCTGCTAAGATCATAGAAAACGCAGGCAGATTCTTCTTCCAAATACTGCCTGAGAAAAAACAGCACACTCCGGTGCCATTTAAAAATAACAAATAAACTAAAATAACTGAAATAAACTAAGCATAAAACACCACAGTCCTCTCACGACCTCCTATCTAGTTGAGGGTTGCAAGAGAATGACTGGGTATGACATGTGAGGGGAGGAGCTATATAGCAGCTCTGCTGGGGGTGATCCTCTTGCAACTTCCTGTTGGGAAGGGAATATATCCCACAAGTAATGGATGATCCGTGGACTGGATACACTTAACAAGAGAAAATAAGAATCCATAAACAAAAAATAATTCTAATGCAGTATTAGAGTGAGCAGGTCTATAAAAAAGCAAATTTCTCCTTCTGTGTATTCACTATCAGTTCTTAATAGATTCTCAACTGCTGCAGTCCCACTAGTGTGTTTAAGCAAGGTATAATGGAAGGAAATTTCACATAAAAGACTATTTAACATGTAGGTCTACATTTCTTATTTACATAATTAAGTGTCCATGTGGATTTATCTATGTGGGCAAAACCTGTAGAGAGGTTAGAGAGAGGATAACGGAACATTAGACGCAAAAATAAAGAAGCACCAGTTTCCTCTCACTTCCTCTCTATGGATCATAACATTAGCTAGTTAAGGTTTCAAATCATAGAACGGATTATTAAACCTAGGAGGGGAGGGGACAGAGAACATCTTTTGAAGTCCAGAGATATGTTCTGGATACACAAATTAGAAGCCCTAGCTCCAAAAGGTCTTAACAAAAATTTTGATTTGGGTCTCGTAATTTAAATACATCCTCCAAGTGTACTCCCTGCATGTGTTCTGTACAAAAATAATATTGCTTTACAACTGTCTTTGGTATACCCTGATATTTGTGCATTGTTCTCTTTTCTTAATTGTATATATAGGTTTTTATGTGTTTCATATTTTAAATATGCATGGATTATGCCTATGGGATCATTTGCATTCAAACAAGTGCAAAATGATGTAGTACTCATTTGCATCCACAAGATGTCACTAATATACTAAAAATGCTCCCAACGTAACAGGTAACATGTAAAGGTATAAAAGGCAGAAGCCTGTGTATAATCAAACATGACTAAGGGCCTAGTAGTGGCCTGAAACGTTGTATCTGTTTTTTTTGGACCCAATATAACCAAATAAAGGTCTGTTTTACCACACTGGAGGCTGGAATACTCTGTTTTGTTGCTTGGATAAGAGGACCTGGCAAGTCTGTGATTCTCTGCCCCAAAGGAAGAGAAGTGTGCTGTTTTCCACCTTTTTGAAAGCTACCTTGTGAAGTCACCACAGGCGCCAGTGGTGACATCACAGGGACTGCAGGGAAGAGACAGCGATGGGGAAAGGAACTGCAGTCTCCTTTCTCCATATTTAGTGGGGGGGGGGGGGCAAAGGATACGGAACAGAAGGGATGCCTTGTCATGCATATCTAAGATTTTAAAATACTTAAGGGTTTCTTTTATATCACCTCTCTCCCTTTTCCTTCTAACATTAGTATTTTAACCTGTGTGTCACATTAGTAGCCCTCCATTTTTAGTTTATTTATATACTTCTGGAGATATGGTTTTCAGCACTGTACACTCAATAAACAGTCCACATAACGTAAGCACAACAGAAAACGTGAAAAAGTAGAAGAAAAAAAATTGAGGCAACTTTGTCAGCTTTGCTATAGGGAGACATGATAGAGATTCATGATACTTAAAAATGGGCAATAGAAACTTTATGAACTTCTCATGAAAGCTGTTAGTGTATGTGAAAAATCCTGATCACACCATCGAAATACCCCAGACTGCTGGGGCAGACAAGAAAATATTCTAAGGTTGCCAACTTTTCTCGAAAGAAAAATAAGGACTTAGGAATCAACCCCACCCAAAAGATAAATACGCACAAAATGTATTATAATTATAGTGGCCTATCATCTTTATTATATACTAGGCGATAAGTCTGGCCAGAGGGCAGTCTATGTATAAAAAAAAAAAAAACCCCAAGGTAAAGTTACAAAAAATAAAAAAGTAAAATTACAGAAAAAAAATAAACAAAGCTATCCAAAATAAAAAAAAATAAACTTGAACTAATACCCCTATAAAAATAAAAAATACCCCCCAAAATAAAAACACCCCCTAATCTAAAACTAAACTACCAAAAAAACTAACACTAAAAAAAACTTAACTACCCATTGCCCCTAAAGGGGCATTTGTATGGGCATTGCCCTTAAAAGGGCATTCAGCTCTTTTACAACCCATTAAATCCCTAATCTTAAAAATAAAAATATTAAAAAATCCTAATACCAAGCCCCAAATATGTACTCACTGTTCCTGGATTCCGGCGGAGAAGATCTTCTTCCAGACGGCTCCATCATCTTCTATTTTCATCCTGTGTGAAGACAGCGAGGAGCGGAGGTGCGAAGCGGTCTTCCCCGATGCGCGGATTTGGAGTGGCGGTCCTCAGCGGCGGCGATCCTCAGTGGCGTGGAGGCTTTTCTACATCCGATCTCTGGTGTACACTGAAAATTGAATGCAAGGTACCGCAATCAATTTGGGGTGCCTTGCATTCCTATTGGCTGAAATGTTGAAATCAGCCAATAGGATTAGAGCTATTGAAATCCTATTGGCTGTTCAAATCAGCCAATAAGATTTCAGTAGCTCTCATCTTATTGGCTGATTTCAAATTTCAGCCAATAGGAATGCAAGGTACCCCAATAAATATGGGGTACCTTGCATTCAGTCTTCAGTGTGCGACGGACAATCGCATGAAGAGGAACCTCCACTCCGCTGAGGATGCATGCATCGGGGAAGCTCCAGATGAAGATAGAAGATGATGGAGCCGCCTGGAAGAAGACCTTCTCCGCCTGACTTCAGGAACGGTGAGTACCTATTTGGGGCTTAGTCTTAGGTTGTTTTGTTTTTTTGGGGGGTGGGTTATTTTTAACATTAGGGATTTAATGGGCTTGTAAAAGAGCTGAATGCCCTTTTAAGGGCAGTAAAAGAGCTGAATGCCCTTTTAAGGGCAATGCCTATATAAATGCCCCTTTAAGGGCAATGGGTAGTTTAGGTTTTTTTAGTGTTAGGTTTTTTATTTTGGGGGGTTTGGTGGGGTTTTTTACTGTTAGGGGGGATTTAGTCATTTTTAAATGTAAAAGAGCTGTTTAACTTAGGGCAATACCCTACAAGAGGCCCTTTTTAGGGCTATTGGTAGTTTAGTTTAAGAGGTGTTTGTATTTTGAGGGGCTTTTTTATTTTCATAGGGATTAGGTTTTATTTTTTTATTTTTGATAATTTTGTTTATTTTTTCTGTAATTTAAGAGTTTTTTTATTTTTTGTAATTTTAGTTTATTTTTTTAAATTTAATGTTAGGTTTTATTTAAAAGTAACTTAGTATTAGGGTTAATTTAGAGGGTGTTAGGTTAGGGGGCTTAGTAATTAAATTAGTTGTTTGAAGGACAAACACTTGTCCTGGAGAGAAACCCCTAGCCTAGTCTGGACACCCAGCTGCTACTTTGTGTTCAGGAGATGGAGGATAGCTGGTCTGAGGGCTCTGAGCTTTCGGTGAGTTATCTGTAAGGGACCCTGTTCCAGCAGATCTCTGCAACAAGGTAACCTCCATGGAGGAAATTATGACATAACCCACCAGGTCCGCAAACCACATCCTTCGCGGCCATGATGGACCAATTAGAATAGTGGAAGCTTGCTCCTGCTTGATGCGGGCCACTACCCGAGGTAGAAGTAACGGTGGAAAAATTTAAATTAGGTTGAACCCCCAGGGCACTGCTAAGGCATCTATAAGATCTGCCTGTGGATCCCTGGACCGCAACCCATATCTTGGCAGCTTGGTATTGAGTCTTGACGCCATGAGATCTATCTCCGGCGTCCCCCATCTGCTGCAAATCTCCGCAAAAAAGTCTGCTTCCCAGACGGATCGCTGACAGCGAGCAGTTGTGGGCCTCCACCCATTCCAGAATCCGAGATACTTCCCTCATGGCTAGGGAGCTTCTCGTTCCCCCCTGATGGTTGATGTAAGCCACCGAAGTAATGTTGTCCGATTGGAATCTGATAAACTGGGTGGATCCCAGAAGAGGCCAAGCATTGAAGATCGCTTGAAGTTCCAGAATGTTGATTGGGAGAAGAGATTCCTCTGGAGTCCACCGGCCCTGTGCCTTCCTGGCACCCCAAACAGCTCCCCATCCTGATAGACTTGCGTACGTAGTCCCAATCTCCCAGGATAGTCTCAAGAAGGATGTCCCCTGGGCCAGGAGATCTGGACAGAGCCACCAAGAGAGCGATTCTCTCGATCGGCTGTCCAGATAAATCTGTTGGGATAGATCTGAGTGATCGCCATTCCATTGCCTCAGCATGCATAGCTGCAGAGTCCTGAGATGGAACCTGGCAAATAGAATGATTTCTAGGCTGGACACCATGAGCCCAATCACCTACATACACAGGGCCACAGATGGCCTTAACGAGGTCTGGAGGACAAGACAACTGGAAGTAATTTTGCAACGTCTCTGGTCTGTAAGAAATATCTTCATGGATACAGAATCTATTATCGTGCCCAGGAATTCCACTCTGGTACTGGGAACCAGAGGACTCTTTCCTAAGTTTATCTTCCATCCATGAGATTGAAGAAGAAAAGCTCTCGAATGGTCTTCTGCCAGCCGGCAAGACAGAGCTTGGACCAAAATGTCATCCAAATAAGGCGCTACTGCAATACCTCTGGATCTTGCCACCGCGAGCAGAGCCCCCAGAACCTTCATAAAGACTCTTGGAGCAGTAGCCAGACCAAAGGGAAGAGTTACAAACTGGAAGTGCTGATCCAGAAAAGTGAATCTTAAGAACTTAAAGTGATCCTTGTGTATTGGCACATGACGGTAAGCATCCTTCAAGTCTATCGTGGTCATGACCTGTTCCTCTTGAACTAAGGGCAGAATAGACCTTATCGTCTCCATCTTGAACAAGGGCACGACAGAAACTTGTTTAAGCCCTTTAGGTCTAGAATCGGGCAAAACGTACCCTCCTTCTTTGGGACCACAAAAAGGTTTGAGTAGTATCCCAGACCTCTCTCTGCTAGAGGTACTGGTACAATGACTCATAGGGAGGAGAGATCCCTAACGCACCCTAGAAAGGCATCTCATTTTTCTGGTATTGAAGACAGGTTTCATAAGAGGAATCTGCCCCTGGGAGGATGAGATCTGAAACCTATCCTGTAACCCTGGGCAATGACCTCCAGAACCCAAGGGTCTTGCACGTCTCCCAGCCAAGCATCCACAAAGAGAGATAGTCTGCTCGCATCACAATCCAGTGACAGATCGGGGGCCGTCCCTTCATGCCTATTTAGTCTCGGCGGGCTTCTTGTTCTGCTTGGATTTGTTCCAAAATTGACATGATTTCCAAGTTCCCTTGGAAGCATCAGGCTTCGTGGAGGACAGGTTGCGTTGGGACTTATCCGAACGAAAGGGACGAAAATTATGACCCTGTCCTTTAGCTTTATTCTTCTTATCCTGCGGTAAAAAGTCACCCTTGCCCCCAGTGACAGTGGATATAAAAGAGTCCAGTCCTGGAGCAAAAAGAACCTTTCCCTTAAATGGAAGGGAAAGTAATCTAGATTTTGAAGTCATATCAGCAGACCAAGACTTCAAGCAAAGAGTCCTATGGGCTAGAACAGAAAAGAATGATGTCTTGGCATTCAAGCGGAAAATCTGCATATTTGCATCACAAATAAACAAATTAGCTACCCTCAAGGCCTTTATTCTTTCCTGGATTTCATTGAGGGGAGTTTCCACCTAGATCATCTCTGACAGAGAGTCACACCAATAGGTAGTTGCTCCAGCCACCACAGCATCCGCCGCTGCAGGCTGAAATAAAAGTCCTGTGTGCTGAAACATTTTTCTTAACAGAGATTCTAGCTTCTTATCCATGGGCTCCATAAACGACGAACTATCCTCGGATAGTTGTGAATTTAGCAAGCGTGGAGATAGCTCCATCCAACTTAGGAACAGACCCCCACAACTCTAATTGGGAGTCAGGAACCGGGAACAATTTTTTAAAAGATGAAGAAGGGGAAAAAGAGGATACAAGTCTTTCCCATTCAATCTTAATAATATTTGCCATCTTTACGGGAGTCCTCATAAACCTTATCAAGCTTAGGAATAGAAGGTTCCTAGGGTAACTTAGGTTCCGGAACCTCTAATGTAGCCAACACTTCCTTTAACAGAAAGCGCAAGTGCTCTATCCTAAATCTAAAGTCTGATTCCTCCAAACAAGGGTATGTAGTATATATATTGTTGTTAAAGTAACTATCTAACTATCTTCAATCGACGTCTCTTCCAGAATGAAGGTTCCTTTAAGGGACGTCATCCAAGATGGCGTCCCTTGAATTCCTATTGGCTGATAGAATTCTAATCCAATCAGCCAATAGGATTGAGCTCCCATTCTATTGGCTGTTCCAATCAGCCAATAGAATGTGAGCTCAATCCTATTGGCTGATTGCATCAGCCATTAGGATTTTTTACCCTTTAATTCCGCTTGGCTGATAGAATCTTGGATTACCTCCCTTAAAGGAACCTTCATTATGGAAGAGAAGTAGATTGAAGAGAATGCTCCCAGCCGGATGTCTTGAAGATGGAGCCGCTCCGCGCCAGATGGATGAAGATAGAAGATGCCGTCTGGATGAAGACTTCTGCCGGCTTGGATGAAGACTTCGGCCCGCTTGGATGAAGACTTCTGCCGGCATCGATGAGGACTTCTGCCGCTTCAATGAGGATGGATGTCGTGTCTTTAAAAACTGCAAGTTGATCTTCGGGGGTTAGTGTTAGTTTTTTTTAAGGGTTTATTGGGTGGGTTTTATTTTTAGCTTATGGTTTGGGCGGAAAAAGAGCTGAATGCCCTTTTAAGGGCAATGCCCATACAAATGCCCTTTTTAATAACTAATCTACCTAGTTAAAATAAATACAAACTTGCCTGTGAAATAAAAATAAAACCTAAGATAGCTACAATGTAACTATTAGTTATAATGTAGCTAGCTTAGGGTTTATTTTACAGGTAAGTATTTAGTTTTAAATAGGAATTATTTAGTTAATGATAGTAATTTTTTCTTAGATTTATTTTAATTATATTAAAGTTAGGGGTGTTAGGGTTAGACTTAGGGTTAGGTTTAGGGGTTAATAACTTTAGTATAGTGGCGGCGATGTTAGGGACAGCAGATTAGGGGTTAATAATATTTAACTAGTGTTTACGATGTGGGAGTGCGGGGGTTTATGGGTTAATATGTTTATTATAGTGGCGGCAATGTAATGAGTGGCAGATTAGGGGTTAATAATTTTATTTTAGTGTTTGCAATGCGGTAGGGCCTCGATTTAGGGGTTAATAGGTAGTTTATGGGTGTTAGTGTACTCTATAGCACTTTAGTTATGAATTTTATGTTACGGCGTTGTAACATAAAACCCATAACTACTGACTTGACGGTATAGGCTGTACCGCTCACTTTTTGGCCTCCCAGGCAAACTCGTAATACCGGCGCTATGAAAGTCCCATTGAAAAAGGACTTTTGGAAAGCTGCGGTAGTTACGCTGCGTTACGGCCAAAAAAGTGTGCAGTGCAGCTAAACCTGCAAGACTCGTAATACCAGTGGTAGTGAAAAACACAATTTATGCTTACCTGATAAATTTATTTCTCTTGTGGTGTATCCAGTCCACGGATCATCCATTACTTGTGGGATATTCTCACTCCCAACAGGAAGTTGCAAGAGGACCCACAGCAAAGCTGTTATATAGCTCCTCCCCTCACTACCATATCCAGTCATTCGACCGAAAACAAGCAGAGAAAGGAGAAACCATAGGGTGCAGTGGTGACTGTAGTTTAAATTTAAAAATAACCTGCCTTAAAATGACAGGGCGGGCCGTGGACTGGATACACCACAAGAGAAATAAATTTATCAGGTAAGCATAAATTGTGTTTTCTCTTGTAAGATGTATCCAGTCCACGGATCATCCATTACTTGTGGGATACCAATACCAAAGCTAAAGTACACGGATGAAGGGAGGGACAAGGCAGGTACTTAAACGGAAGGTACCACTGCCTGTAAAACCTTTCTCCCAAAAATAGCCTCCGAAGAAGCAAAAGTATCAAATTTGTAGAATTTTGAAAAAGTATGAAGCGAAGACCAAGTCGCCGCCTTGCAAATCTGTTCAACAGAAGCCTCATTTTTAAAGGCCCAAGTGGAAGCCACAGCTCTAGTAGAATGAGCTGTAATTCTTTAAGGAGGCTGCTGTCCAGCAGTCTCATAGGCTAAGCGTATTATGCTTCTTAGCCAAAAAGAAAGAGAGGTTGCCGAAGCCTTTTGACCTCTCCTCTGTCCAGACTAAACAACAAACAAAGCAGATGTTTGTCGAAAATCTTTAGTAGGTTGTAAGTAAAACTTTAAAGCACGAACCACGTCCAGATTGTGTAATAGACGTTCCTTCTTTGAAGAAGGATTAGGACACAAAGATGGAACAACAATCTCTTGATTGATATTCTTGTTAGATACCACCTTAGGTAAAAACCCAGGTTTGGTATGCAGGACTACCTTATCAGAATGAAAAATCAGATAAGGAGAATCACATTGTAAGGCAGATAGCTCAGACACTCTACGAGCCGAGGAAATAGCTACCAAAAAAAGGACTTTCCAAGATTTATATCTATGGAATGAAGAGGTTCAAACGGAACTCCTTGAAGAACCTTAAGAACCAAATTTAAGCTCCATGGTGGAGCAACAGGTTTGAACACAGGCTTGATTCTGACTAAAGCCTGACAAAAAGCCTGAACGTCTGGAACATCTGCCAGACGCTTGTGCAAAAGAATAGACAGAGCAGAAATCTGTCCCTTTAAGGAACTAGCTGACAAACCTTTTTCCAAGCCTTCTTGGAGAAAAGATAATATCCTGGGAATCCTGACCTTACTCCATGAGTAACCCTTGGATTCGCACCAATAAAGATATTTACGCCATATCTTATGGTAGATTTTCCTAGTGACAGGCTTTCGTGCCTGTATTAAGGTATCAATGACTGACTCGGAGAAGCCGCGCTTTGATAAAATCAAGCGTTCAATCTCCATGCAGTCAGTCTCAGAGAAATTAGATTTGGATGGAGGAAAGGACCCTGAAGTAGAAGGTCCTGTCTCAGAGGCAGAGTCCATGGTGGCAATGATGACATGTCCACTAGATCTGCATACCAGGTCCTGCGTGGCCACACAGGCGCTATTAAAATCACAGATGCTCTCTCCTGCTTGATCTTGGCAATCAGACGAGGGAGCAAAGGAAACGGTGGAAACACATAAGCCAGGTTGAAAGACCAGGGCGCTGCTAGAGCGTCTATCAGCGTCGCCCTGGGGTCCCTGGACCTGGATCTGTAACAAGGAAGCTTGGCGTTCTGTCGAGATGCCATGAGATCCAGTTCTGGTTTGCCCCAGCGATGAATCACTTGTGCAAACACCTCCGGATGGAGTTCCCACTCCCCCGGATGAAAAGTCTGTCGACTTAGAAAATCCGCCTCCCAGTTCTCTACACCTGGGATATGGATAGCTTATAGGTGGCAGGAGTGAATCTCTGCCCAGTGAATTATCTTTGAGACTTCTAACATCGCTTGGGAACTTCTTGTTCCCCCTTGATGGTTGATGTAAGCCACAGTCGTGATGTTGTCCGACTGAAATCAGAGTTGCTAACTGAGGCCAAGCCTGAAGAGCATTGAATATCGCTCTTAGCTCCAGAATATTTATTGGAAGGAGAGACTCCTCCTGAGTCCACGATCCCTGAGCCTTCAGGGAGTTCCAGACTGCACCCCAACCTAGAAGGCTGGCATCTGTTGTTCCAATTGTCCAATCTGGCCTGCGAAAGGTCATACCTTTGGACAGATGGACCCGAGATAGCCACCAGAGAAGAGAATCCCTGGTCACTTGGTCCAGATTCAGTTGAGGGGACAAGTCTGTGTAATCCCCGTTCCACTCACTGAGCATGCATAGTTGCAGCGGTCTGAGATGTAAGCGTGCAAACGGCACTATGTCCATTGCCGCTACCATTAAGCCGATTACTTACATACACTGAGCCACCGAAGGGCGCGGAATGGAATGAAGAACCCGGCAGGAATTTAGAAGCTTTGATAACCTGGACTCCGTCAGGTAAATTTTCATTTCTACAGAATCTATCAGAGTCCCTAGAAAGGAAACTCTTGTGAGTGGGGATAGAGAACTCTTTTCCTCGTTCACTTTCCACCCATGCGACCTCAGAAATGCCAGTACTATGTCCGTATGAGACCTGGCAATTTGGAAGTTTGACGCCTGTATCAGGATGTCGTCTAAATAAGGGGCTACTGCTATGCCCCGCGGCCTTAGGACTGCCAGAAGGGACCCTAGAACCTTTGTGAAGATTATTGGGGCTGTAGCTAATCCAAAGGGAAGAGCTACAAACTGGTAATGCCTGTCTAGAAAGGCAAACCTGAGAAACCGATGATGATCTTTGTGTATCGGAATATGAAGATAAGCATCCTTTAGATCCACTGTAGTCATATATTGACCATCCTGGATCATAGGCAGGATGGTACGAATAGTTTCCATCTTGAATGATGGAACTCTGAGGAATGTGTTTAAGATCTTTAGATCCAAAATTGGTCTGAATGTTGCCTCTTTTTTGGGAACCACGAACAGATTTGAGTAAAAACTCTGTCCTTTTTCCTCTTTTGGAACTGGATGGATCACTCCCATAACTAGGAGGTCTCTTACACAGTGTAAGAATGCCTCTCTCTTTATCTGGTTTGCAGATAATTGTGAAAGGTGAAATCTCCCTATGGGGGGAGAAGCTTTGAAGTCCAGAAGATACCCCTGGAATATAATTTCCAACGCCCAGGGATCCTGAACATCTCTTGCCCACGCCTGGGCAAAGAGTGAATGTCTGCCCCCCACTAGATCCGTTACCGGATAGAGGGCCGTTCCTTCATGCTGTCTTAGAGGCAGCAGCAGGTTTTTTAGCCTGCTTACCTTTGTTCCAGGTCTGGTTTGGCCTCCAGACCGCCTTGGACTGAGCAACAGTTCCCTCTTGTCTTGCATTAGAGGAGGTTGATGCCGCACTTGCCTTGAAGTTTGGAAAAGCACGAAAATTAGACTGTTTGGCCCTGGATTTGGACCTGTCCTGAGGAAGGGCATGACCTTTTCCTCCAGTGATATCAGCAATAATCTCCTTCAAACCAGGCCCGAATAAGGTCTGCCCCTTGAAGGGAATGTTAAGCAGCTTAGATTTTGAAGTCACGTCAGCTGACCATGATTTAAGCCATAGCGCTCTGCGCGCCTGTATAGCAAAACCAGAATTCTTAGCCGTTAGTTTAGTCAAATGAACAATGGCATCAGAAACAAAAGAATTGGCTAGCTTAAGCGCCCTAAGTTTGCCAAGTATGTCATCCAATGGAGTCGCTACCTGTAAGGCCTCTTTCAGAGACTCAAACCAGAACGCCGCAGCAGCAGTGACAGGTGCAATGCATGCAAGGGGCTGTAGGATAAAACCTTGTTGACAAAATATTTTCTTAAGGTAACCTTCTAATTTTTTATCCATTGGATCTGAAAAAGCACAACTGTCCTCGACAGGGATAGTAGTACGCTTTGCTAAAGTAGAAACTGCTCCCTCCACCTTAGGGACTATCTGCCATAAGTCCCGTGTGGTGGCGTCTATAGGAAACATTTTTCTAAAAATAGGAGGGGGAGAGAACGGCACACCTGGTCTATCCCATTCCTTATTAATAATTTCTGTAAACCTTTTAGGTATTGGAAAAACATCAGTACACATCGGCACTGCAAAGTATTTATCCAGTCTACACAATTTCTCTGGCACTGCAATTGTGTCACAGTCATTCAGAGCAGCTAAAACCTCTTTAAGTAATACGCGGAGGTGTTCAAGCTTAAATTTAAAAGTAGAAATATCAGAATCAGGTATTCTCCCTGAAACAGAAACATCACCCACAGACTGAAGTTCTCCTTCCTCAGCTTCAGCATATTGTGAGGCAGTATCAGACATGGTTCTTAAAGCGTCAGTATGCTCTTTATTTCGTCTAACCCCAGAGCTATCTCGCTTACCTCTAAGTTCAGGTAGTCTGGCTAATACCGCTGACAGTGTATTATCCATGACTGCCGCCATGTCTTGTAAAGTAAACACTATGGGTGCCCTTGATGTACTTGGCGCCATTTCAGCGTGAGTCCCTTGAGCGGGAGTCAAAGAATCTGACACGTGGGGAGAGTTAGTCGGCATAACTTCCCCCTCGCTAGATTCCTCTGGTGATACATTTTTTAAAGACAGAATATGATCTTTATTGCTTAGAGTGAAGTCAGTACAATTGGTACACATTCTAAGAGGGGGTTCCACCATGGCCTTTAAACATAATGAACAAGGAGTTTCCTCTATGTCAGACATGTTTATACAGACTAGCAATGAGACTAGCAAGCTTGGAAAACACTTTAATTCAAGTTAACAAGCAATATAAAAAAAATGGTACTGTGCCTTTAAGAGAAACAAATTTTGTCAAAATTTGAAAAACAGTGAAAAAAGGCAAACAACATTTTTACAGTGTATGTAATAGGCTAACAGAGCATTGCACCCACTTGCAAATGGATGATTAACCCCTTAGTTCAAAAAACGGATCAAAAAAACGACATAGACGTTTTTTAACAGTCCACAGCTTTACTGTGACTCCTGTGGAAAACTGGATGTCTCAGTCTGTAATTTTAACTGCGCAAAAAAGCGCTAAAATAGGCCCCTCCCACTCATATTACAACAGTGGAAAGCCTCAGGAAACTGTTTCTAGGCAAAAATAAAGCCAGCCATGTGGAAAAAATTAGGCCCCAATAAGTTTTATCACCAAACATATATAAAAAATGATTAAACATGCCAGCAAACGTTTTATATAGCATATCTATAAGGGTATTACCCCTGAGAGTAAGCATGATACCAGTCGTTATTAAATCACTGTATTCAGGCTTAACTTACATTTATCAGGAATCAGCAGCATTTTCTAGCATTTCCAATCCTAGAAAAAATTATAACTGCACATACCTGATAGCAGAGTAAACTGCACGCCATTCTCCCTCTGAAGTTACCTCTCTCCTCAGACATGTGTGAGAACAGCAATGGATCTTAGTCACAACCTGCTAAGATCATAGAAAACTCAGGCAGATTCTTCTTCTATCTCTGCCTGAGAAAAAATAGCACAACTCCGGTACTATTTAAAATATCAAACTTTTGATTGAAGAAAATAAACTAACTATTTTTCACCACTCTCCTCTTACTACCTCCATGCGCGTTGAGAGTTGCAAGAGAATGACTGGATATGGTAGTGAGGGGAGGAGCTATATAACAGCTTTGCTGTGGGTCCTCTTGCAACTTCCTGTTGGGAGTGAGAATATCCCACAAGTAATGGATGATCCGTGGACTGGATACACCTTACAAGAGAAAAGAGCCATAACGCTGCTTTTTCACTCATACCGCAAAACTTGTAATCTAGCCGTATGTTTTATAAGGGTTAAAAGGGATAGGGTATATGACAAGGTATTTTACTGGGAAGGGCTATAATGTTTACATATACTGTATGTCTAAATATGTGTGTGTGTGTGTGTGTGTGTGTATATATATATATATATATATATATATATATGTGTGTGTGTGTGTGTGTGTATATATATATATATATATATATATATATATATATGTATATAGATGTTTATTTATGTGTTTATAGCAGTAAATATATAAATATATATATATATATATACAGTATATATATATATATATATAGTTTTGAGCCCTTTCTTTTTCTTTTTAAATATTTCTGTATATATATCTATACATGTATATATTCATATAGATATATAGGTATAGATATTTTATATATATTTTATATATATATATTTAAAGAGGATTAGGGAGACAGCCGGCACAGTCTTCAATTAAAAAATCCAAATTTATTCAACAAATTAAAAAGAAAAAACATAATTTATGCTTACCTGATAAATTTATTTCTCTTGTAGTGTATTCAGTCCACGGGTCATCCATTACTTATGGGATATATTCCCTTCCCAACAAGAAGTTGCAAGAGGATCACCCAAAGCAGAGCTGCTATATAGCTCCTCCCCTCACATGTCATATCCAGTCATTCGACCGAAACAAGACAAGAAAGGAGAAACCATAGGGTGCAGTGGTGACTGGAGTTTTAATTAAAATTTAGATCTGCCTTAAAAAAGACAGGGCGGGTCGTGGACTGAATACACTACAAGAGAAATAAATTTATCAGGTAAGCATAAATTATGTTTTCTCTTGTTAAGTGTATTCAGTCCACGGGTCATCCATTACTTATGGGATACCAATACCAAAGCTAAAGTACACGGATGATGGGAGGGACAAGGCAGGAACTTAAATGGAAGGAACCACTGCCTGTAGAACCTTTCTCCCAAAAACAGCCTCCGAAGAAGCAAAAGTGTCAAATTTGTAAAATTTTGAAAAGGTGTGAAGTGAAGACCAAGTCGCAGCCTTGCAAATCTGTTCAACAGAGGCCTCATTCTTAAAGGCCCAGGTGGAAGCCACAACTCTAGTGGAATCAGCTGTAATTCTTTCAGGGGCTGCTGTCCAGCAGTCTCATAGGCTAAACGTATTATGCTACGAAGCCAAAAGGAGAGAGAGTTTGCCGAAGCTTTTTGACCTCTCCTCTGTCCAGAGTAAACGACAAACAGGGAAGAAGTTTGACGAAAATCTTTAGTTGCCTGCAAATAGAATTTCAGGGCACGGACTACATCCAGATTATGCAAAAGTCGTTCCTTCTTTGAAGAAGGATTAGGACATAATGATGGAACAACAATCTCCTGATTGATATTCCTGTTAGAAACTACCTTAGGTAAAAACCCAGGTTTAGTACGCAGAACTACCTTGTCTGAATGGAAAATCAGATAAGGAGAATCACAATGTAAGGCGGATAACTCCGAGACTCTTCGAGCCGAGGAAATAGCCATCAAAAACAGAACTTTCCAAGATAAAAGTTTAATATCAATGGAATGAAGGGGTTCAAACGGAACTCCTTGAAGAACTTTAAGAACCAAGTTTAAGCTCCACGGAGGAGCAACAGTTTTAAACACAGGCTTAATCCTAGCCAAAGCCTGACAAAAAGCCTGGACGTCTGGAACTTCTGCCAGACGCTTGTGCAAAAGAATAGACAGAGCAGAAATCTGTCCCTTTAAAGAACTAGCTGATAAGCCTTTTTCCAAACCCTCTTGGAGAAAGGACAATATCCTAGGAATCCTAACCTTACTCCATGAGTAACTCTTGGATTCGCACCAATACAGGTATTTACGCCATATCTTATGGTAGATTTTCCTGGTAACAGGCTTTCGTGCCTGTATTAAGGTATCAATAACTGACTCGGAGAAGCCACGCTTTGATAGGATCAAGCGTTCAATCTCCATGCAGTCAGTCTCAGAGAAATTAGATTTGGATGATTGAAAGGACCTTGTATTAGAAGGTCTTGCTTCAAAGGTAGAGTCCATGGTGGACAGGATGACATGTCCACTAGGTCTGCATACCAGGTCTTGTGTGGCCACGCAGGCGCTATCAGAATCACTGATGCTCTCTCCTGTTTGATCTTGGCAATCAGTCGAGGGAGCAGAGGAAACGGTGGAAACACATAAGCCATGTTGAAGAACCAAGGAGCTGCTAGAGCATCTATCAGCGTTGCTCCCGGGTCCCTGGACCTGGATCCGTAAAGAGGAAGTTTGGCGTTCTGGCGTGACGCCATGAGATCCAGTTCTGGTTTGCCCCAACAATGGACCAGTTGAGCAAACACCTCCGGATGGAGTTCCCACTCCCCCGGATGAAAAGTCTGATGACTTAGAAAGTCCGCCTCCCAGTTCTCCACGCCTGGGATGTGGATCGCTGACAAGTGGCAAGAGTGAGACTCTGCCCAGCGAATTATCTTTGAGACTTCTAACATCGCTAGGGAGCTCCTGGTTCCCCCTTGATGGTTGATATAAGCCACAGTCGTGATGTTGTCCGACTGAAATCTGATGAACCTCAGTGTTGCTAACTGAGGCCAAGCTAGAAGAGCATTGAATATTGCTCTTAACTCCAGAATATTTATTGGGAGGAGTTTCTCCTCCTGAGTCCACGATCCCTGAACCTTCAGGGAATTCCAGACTGCGCCCCAGCCTAGAAGGCTGGCATCTGTTGTTACAATCGTCCAATCTGGCCTGCGAAAGGTCATACCCTTGGACAGATGGACCCGAGATAGCCACCAGAGAAGAGAATCTCTGGTCTCTTGATCCAGATTTAGTAGGGGGGCAAATCTGAGTAATCCCCATTCCACTGACCTAGCATGCACAATTGCAGCGGTCTGAGATGCAGGCGCGCAAATGGCACTATGTCCATTGCCGCTACCATTAAGCTGATTACTTCCATGCACTGAGCCACTGACGGGCGTGGAATGGAATGAAGGACACAGCAATCATTTAAAAGTTTTGATAACCTGGCCTCCGTCAGGTAAATTTTCATTTCTACAGAATCTATCAGAGTCCCTAGGAAGGAGACTCTTGTGAGTGGTGATAGAGAACTCTTTTCCACGTTCACCTTCCACCCATGCGACCTCAGAAATGCCAGAACTATCTCTGTATGAGACTTGGCAATTTGAAAGCTTGACGCCTGTATCAGGATGTCGTCTAGATACGGAGCCACCGCTATGCCTCGCGGTCTTAGAACCGCCAGAAGTGAGTCCAGAACCTTTGTAAAGATTCTCGGGGCCGTAGCCAACCCAAAGGGGAGAGCTACAAATTGGTAATGCCTGTCTAGAAAGGCAAATCTTAGGAACCGATGATGATCTTTGTGAATCGGTATGTGAAGGTAGGCATCCTTTAAGTCCACTGTGGTCATGTACTGACCCTCTTGGATCATGGGTAGGATGGTCTGAATAGTTTCCATTTTGAATGATGGAACTCTTAGGAATTTGTTTAAGATATTTAGGTCCAAAATTGGTCTGAAGGTACCCTCTTTCTTGGGAACCACGAACAGATTTGAATAAAATCCCTGTCCTTGTTCCGTCCGCGGAACTGGGTGGATTACCCCATTACTAGGAGGTCTTGTACGCAGCGTAGGAATGCCTCTATCTTTATCTGGTTTTCTGATAACCTTGAAAGATGAAATCTCCCTTGAGGAGGGGAAGCCTTGAAGTCCAGAAGATATCCCTGAGATATGATCTCCAACGCCCAGGGATCCTGGACATCTCTTGCCCACGCCTGGGCGAAGAGAGAAAGTCTGCCCCCCACTAGATCCGTTTCCGGATAGGAGGCCATCCCTTCATGCTGTCTTAGGGGCAGTAGTAGGTTTTCTGGCCTGCTTGCCCTTGTTCCAGGACTGGTTAGTTTTCCAGGCCTGTCTGTAACGAGCAACAGTTCCTTGCTGTTTTGGAGCGGAGGAAGTTGATGTCGCTCCTGCCTTGAAGTTTCGAAAGGCACGAAAATTAGACTGTTTGGCCTTTGATTTGGCCCTGTCCTGAGGAAGAGTATGACCCTTACCTCCAGTAATGTCAGCGATAATTTCTTTCAAGCCGGGCCCGAATAAGGTTTGCCCCTTGAAAGGAATATTAAGCAATTTAGATTTTGAAGTCACGTCAGCTG
This sequence comes from Bombina bombina, assembly GCF_027579735.1. Lineage (NCBI taxonomy): Eukaryota > Metazoa > Chordata > Amphibia > Anura > Bombinatoridae > Bombina > Bombina bombina. The sequence continues at coordinate 349,110,375 of NC_069505.1, read as the reverse complement.
ACCAGGATTTAAGCCATAGCGCTCTGCGCGCCTGGATGGCGAATCCGGAGTTCTTAGCCGTTAGTTTAGTTAAATGTACAATGGCATCAGAAACAAATGCATTAGCTAGCTTAAGTGCTTTAAGCTTGTCCATAATTTCATCCAATGGAGCTGTGTGAATGGCCTCTTCTAGAGACTCAAACCAGAATGCCGCAGCAGCAGTGACAGGCGCAATGCATGCAAGGGGCTGTAAGATAAAACCTTGTTGAACAAACATTTTCTTAAGGTAACCTTCTAATTTTTTATCCATTGGATCCGAAAAAGCACAACTATCCTCCACCGGGATAGTGGTACGCTTAGCTAAAGTAGAAACTGCTCCCTCCACCTTAGGGACCGTCTGCCATAAGTCCCGTGTAGTGGCGTCTATTGGAAACATTTTCCTAAATATAGGAGGTGGGGAAAAGGGCACACCAGGTCTATCCCACTCCTTGCTAATAATTTCTGTAAGCCTGTTAGGTATAGGAAAAACGTCAGTACACACCGGTACCGCATAGTATCTATCCAGCCTACATAATTTCTCTGGAATTGCAACTGTGTTACAGTCATTCAGAGCCGCTAAAACCTCCCCTAGCAATACACGGAGGTTCTCAAGCTTAAATTTAAAATTAGAGATCTCTGAATCCGGTTTCCCTGGATCAGATCCGTCACCCACAGAATGAAGCTCTCCGTCCTCATGTTCTGCAAACTGTGACGCAGTATTGGACATGGCTCTCACAGCACCAGCGCGCTCTGTCCTTATCCCAGAGCAATCGCGCTTGCCTCTTAATTCTGTCAATTTAGATAATACTTCTGTCAGGGTATTATTCATAATAGTAGCCATGTCTTGTAAAGTGATTTGTATGGGCGTCTCTGATGTACTTGGCGCCACAATATCACGCGTCTCCTGAGCGGGAGGCGAAGGTACTGACACGTGAGGAGAGTTAGTCGGCATAACTTCCCCCTCGTTGTCTGGTGATAATTCCTTTACAGATAAAGACTGACCTTTATTATTTAAAGTGAAATCAATACATTTAGTACACATATTTCTATGGGGCTCCACACTGGCCTTCAAACATAGTGAACAAACAGATTCATCTGTGTCAGACATGTTTAAACAGACTAGCAATAAGACTAGCAGACTTGGAAAACACTTTAAATAATTTTACAAGCAATATAGAAAACGCTACTGCGCCTTTAAGAAGCACAAAAAAACTGTCACAGTTGAAATAACAATGAACCAAATCAGTTATAGCAACCAAATTTTCACAGTAAATGTATTAAGTTAGCAGAGCATTGCACCCACTTGCAAATGGATGATTAACCCCTTAATACCCAAAACGGATAAGCAATAGAGAAAAAAACGTTTTTTAACACAGTCAAACACACTGTCACAGGTCTGCTGTGACTGATTACCTCCCTCAAAATGACTTTTGAAGTCCCCTGAGCTCTCTAGAGACGTCCTGGGTCATGCAGGAAGAAGCAGGAAGACTGAGACTGAATTTTTACTGCGCAAAAAAGCGCTAAAATAGGCCCCTCCCACTCATTATTACAACAGTGGGAGCTTCAGTTAACTGTTTCTATGCAGAAATACAAGTCAGCCATGTGGAAAAATGTATGCCCCAATAAGTTTTTATCACCAATGTACCTCACAAAAACGATTAAACATGCCAGCAAACGTTTTAAACATCCTTTTTAAAGAGTATGTATCTCTATTGATAAGCCTGATACCAGCCCTTCTACTGCATTTAAGGCTTATTACATCACTTCAGTATTAGTAGCATTTTCTTAGTCAAATTCCATTCCTTAGAAAATTACTTTACTGTATATACTTTAATCAGCCTGATACCAGTCGCTTTCACTGCATTTAAGGCTTTACTTACATTAGCAGTATTTTCTTAGTCAATTCCATTCCTTAGAAAAATATTTTACTGCACATACCTTATTTGCAGGAGACCCCGCACGCTAGTCCCTTTCTGAAGTTACCCCACTCCTCAGAATGTGCGAGAACAGCCAGTGCATCTTAGTTACTTCTGCTAAGATCATAGAAAACGCAGGCAGATTCTTCTTCCAAATACTGCCTGAGAAAAAACAGCACACTCCGGTGCCATTTAAAATAACAAACTTTTGATTGAAGAAATAAACTAAGTTTAAAACACCACAGTCCTCTCACGACCTCCTATCTAGTTGAGGGTTGCAAGAGAATGACTGGATATGACATGTGAGGGGAGGAGCTATATAGCAGATCTGCTTTGGGTGATCCTCTTGCAACTTCCTGTTGGGAAGGGAATATATCCCATAAGTAATGGATGACCCGTGGACTGAATACACTTAACAAGAGAAACAGCATACACCAATAGTTTTAGTCTGACATGTTTCGGGACAGTGGTCTTAATCATAGACATAGTTAAAACAATGTGTAATGGTTAAAATAAATACCTTATGCTGAGTTCTTATTGGTTAACTACTGATCATATAAAGGAAATCAATAAGTAGACCTTTAGGATTACATACAGATATCAGTACATATAAAGATAATACTCTCTCTAACTATATTTTCCTAACGCTTGGTATATGCAAACATTTAATTGGGATATTGCTCATACTAATCTGATCTATAAATAACACTTAACCTTGTAATGTACTATAACCTATTCTCTGGTATACTCTAAAGATGCTTGTTAAGGTCACAATCTTACAAAGGTTTAAATAGTTCCACTATATGTACATAGACAAAAACAAGAAACAAAAAGCACACAGATACACATGGGAGGAAAGCTCCCGTGTGTTCTTTGCAATGCATCTATGCTGCCTTACGTGGCCATATAGATGTATCCGCCCAAACCATAACATGTTGTGTAGTTCATGCAGAAAGCCTTTTCATTACATATTTATTGCTAGCTACCATAAATGCAAGAATAATGAGGGTCTCTCTAAGCCTTTACTTAATATTTCGTTTGTATTAGGCTTCTATTCTTGAAGTACAATTATTTTATGTGTGCTATAGAAATGTTATCTGCGACTTATCCAGGGGCCTATTTCAATTGGCTTACTCATAGATACTTGAGCATAAAGCTGCTTTTGTATGTATTGTGTGGGCCATAATAATGAAGTGCCTTATATATTTATTTATTATTGTCCTATTCCCAAAAATAAATAATGGAATAAATGGAATTATAGCCATTAGGAATCCTAGAGGCCCGAGAGAAGATCCAAAAGGCCTTCCTTTTGAATAGAAGTTTATTTAAATCACCCCCTCTTTTGGGTTTCAGATGAGGGATTAATAGAGGTAGTAAGGAGGGGATGTAGATTTTCATACAGAAAAGGGGGGCCGTTAGAAAACATCTTATCACCTAGTGACTTGCCACAGAACTCAGCAGCTAGCTCTTGGCTTACATCTAAAGGAATGTTTAGATGTGGCTATGGTCCATGTATTCCCTGTAGTTTTTTACAGAGAGGAGAAAAATTCAGGTCAAATGTGAACAATAAAGAATACCAAATCGAAAGCTGTGTTAACTGCGGGTCAAAGTTTATAATCTATTTGGCCTGGTGCACACCCACAAACAAACAATACATTGGATGTACCTCCAGGGAGGCTAGGGAGAGGATCCAACAGCATTTATCAGACATTAAGAGATCTGATGCAAGATCTGAATTAGCTAAACACTTTATACAAGAACATGCTAGTTCTAACTTAACCTTCAGATGGATGGTCATTGAAAGGCTCAGGAAACTCAAAAGAGCGGGTGATTTAAATAAACTTCTATTCAAAAGGGAGGCCTTTTGGATCTTCTCTCTGGCTACTAGGATTCCTAATGTCTATAATTCCATTTATTACATTATTAATTTTTGGGAATAGGACAATAATAAATAAATACAGAAGACACTTCATTAATATAGCCCACACAATACATACACAAGCAGCTTTATACTCAAATATCTATGAGTAAGCCAACTGAAATAGGCCCCTGGATAAGTCGCAGATAACATTTCTATAGCACACATAAAATAATTGTACTTCAAGAATAGAAGCCTAATACAAACGAAATATTAAGTAAAGGCTTAGAGAGACCCTCATTATTCTTGCATTTATGATAGCTAGCAATAAATCTGTAATGAAAAGGCTTTCTACATGAACTACACAACATGTTATGGTTTGGGCGGATACATCTATATGGCCACGTAAGGCAGCATAGATGCATTGCAAACAACTTTTCTCCCGTGTGTATCGGTGTGCTTTTTGTTTCTTGTTTTTGTCTATGTACATATATTGGAACTATTTAAACCTTTGTAAGATTGTGACCTTAACAAGCATCTTTAGAGTATACCAGAGAATAGGTTATAGTACATTACAAGGTTAAGTGTTATTTATAGATCAGATTAGTTTGAGCAATATGCCAATTAAATGTTTGCATATACCAAGCGTTAGGAAAATATAGTTAGGGAGAGTATTATCTTTATATGTACTGATATCTGCATGTAATCCTAAAGGTCTACTAATCATTCTAGCACTTCTGTTTTTTTGTATTTTTTGTACTTTGGTATTTGTGTATTCTCGTATTAAAGATTCATAGCTCCGTTTGTACCGCTCTTTGAAGTTTACTCAGAATTGAGGAAGAGCAAGAGTTAATAATTCGATAGAGTATATATTGACTTCCGTTATATGATCAGTGGTTAACCAATAAGAACTCAGCATAAGGTATTTATTTTAACCATTACACATTGTTTTAATTATGTCTATGATTAAGGCTGTTTTTCCTTTAAATCTGTTGAATAAATTTGGACTTTTTAATCGAAGACTGTGCCGGCTGTCTCCAAAATCCTCCTTTCAGAAGCATTTCCCTACGCTGCCGAGCATCTTCAGGTCCTAAGGATCACACAACTGCACAGTATCTCTTTCATTGGTGGTGAGCAGTCATATGGTTGAGTAAGGGGCTGGACCTACAAACGACGCCGATAGCACCGAACGGTGTGTGATACTGAGGAGCTGCGGGAGTTTCCGGAGCTGCTGTGAAGCAAGGAAAAGCTTCTCCCCTAAAAGCTAAGGAGGTAACTTTCCGGACCGTAGAGCGTCACTCGCTTCCCTATGTGCTGCAGAGAGCGGTAGATGGGTAGACGTGATTTGAAACGCCTTAATCCACTGGAAGTAAGTTTTTTTCCCTTACCTTGGGGTCAGTGTTAGCAGCCTTCCCGCATAGACACTTTATTGCTAACTGTCGCTACAGCCCCTTACTCCCATCAGAGAGAGTATTTTTACCCGACCAGATCATTTGTTGACAGAGCACAGGCACACTGGGGACTATTTCTACAGTTCACTTTATATATATATATATATATATATATATATATATATATATATATATATATATATATATATATATATATATATATATATATATATATATATAAAAATAAAAAGAACATTTTATTCTATATAAAAAACATTGGAATGTTAAATATTCATATCTACCTTAGGCTTTAGCACAGTTGGTCTAACAGCACACTTCATTTAAGTCTATTGGGAGAAGAAATTACATGGACGCAATATTCAAAGTCCTGAAGTTAGTGTACATTGGGTTTCGTTCATGCACTAACTTTTTACTTTCACTGTGTAATACGCGCACTAACCCTTCCGCGTTAAAAGATTACTATGAGAGCAGTTAGCGTCCGAGCGAAAGAAAAAGTTAGCACGCCACTTATAATCTAGCCCTTGTGGACAGTGGCCCACTGGCATTTGTTTGAGTGGCCATGTTAGGAGGGACAAGGTTTATAGAAAAAACTCATTAGAATTGAGATAACCAGCAATTTTCAGAGTTAAACATATTATATATAGTACAATATCAAAGTGTTTAATGTTCTTTTAAATCCAAATTATACATACCATTGCAATTTGACCCCCAAAATCCTTTACAGCACTGACGTTCTACAACAAGAGACCTACAGGTTTGTTGGCATCCAACTAGAGATAGAGTTACTCCTCCCGTATTCACTGTATACCTAAATAACAAAATAAGCCAACATTTGTTATTGGAATATTAAGATTAGCTGCTATGTTATCAAAGTCATTAAACATAGCCCAACTACTTAAAAGGACATAATACCCATACATTAAATGACAGGAGCTAGCTGCTGATTGGTGGTTGCACATTTATGCCTCTTGTCATTGGCTCTCCAGTTGCGTTCAGCTAGTTTCCATTAGCGCATTGCTGCTCCTCAAATAAAGGATAGCTAGAAAATTAAGCAAATTTGATGATAGAAGTCAAATGGAAAGGTGTTCAAAATTGTATGCTGTATTTGAATTATGAAAGAACAATTTTGAGTTTCATGTCCCTTAACGGAAAATTATTGTGATGGGCCACCAGTGTTTTGTGGTCATGACCACTGCAGATGGACTGAGCCATTATTGGGTTGTAGATGGCCAGGATGTGTGATGGGTGAGGCTGGGTGGGTCGTGGGCAGGATAAGTTGTGTCCTGCATGGAGCTGGAGCATTACCATAAAACCAGAATGTCCAGAAGCTGCAGATGGAAGTGGGCCAGAGCTCTGTGATAATCATGCAGGACCCGGGATGTTGGGAGGTCTGTAAGGGACATGGAAGTCAAAGATAGACTCTCATGATTCAGACAGAGCGTACCCTTAAATACAGTAAATAGCCAATGTAATTTACCTCTGTTCTTGGTCTCCTTGGTTGAAACTTGTATGTATAACATTGTTGCACACATGGATGCAAACACTGCTGTCATTATAGTCAGGGCATGTGGAAAGGTTTTTCGGCTATAAAATCTTTTAAATGTGCTTTGAATGGACATGATCTTCATACAACAAAATCATAATCTGTATTTGTAATTAGTTAATTTAGGGAGCTAGGAGTAGCAATGGAAAGCTATATTACTATAATAAAGGGACATGAAATGCAACAATTTTCTTTAATGATTCAGGTACAGCAAACAATTTTAAACAACATTCCAATTTACTTCTATTATCTAATTTGTTTTGATCTCTTAGTATCCTTGGTTGAAAAGCATAACTAAGTAGGCTTAGGAGCTGGGATCTAGCTGCAGAATGGTGCTTGAACATATATACGTTTTGTCATTGGCTTATGGATGTGTTCAGCTAGCTCCCAGGAATGCATTGCTGCTCCTTCAATACAGGTTATATTAGTATGCAGTCTGATGAGTGTATTTGGCAGAAACTCTCACTTCTCTCTTGTGGAGTATTTTGGCCAGCCATTGCAAGTAAGGGATAGTATAAAAAAACAAAAAACATAAATTATGCTTGCTTGATATTTTCATTTCATTCTGTATGAGGAGAGTCCACGGCGTCATTCCTTACTGTTGGGGAATACTGAACCTGGCCACCAGGAGGAGGCAAAGACACCCCAGCCAAAGGCTTAAATACTCCCCCCACTTCCCTCATATCCCAGTCATTCTGCCAAGGGAACAAGGAACAGTACGAGAAATATCAGGGTATAAATGGTGCCGGAAGAGAAAAACAAATTTTGGTCCGCCCATTTGAGTATACGGGCGGGGGCCGTGGACTCTCCTCATACAGAAGGAAATTAAATTATCAGGTAAGCATAATTTATGTTTTCCTTCTTAATATGAGGAGAGTCCATGGCATCATTCCTTACTGTTGGGAAAACTATACCCAAGCTCTAGAGGACACTGAATGATAATGGGAGGGGTAAAGAAAATGCGGACCCTAATCTGAGGGCACCACAGCCTGTAAAACCTTTCTCCCAAAAGCTGCTTCAGTCGAAGCAAAAACGTCAAACTTATAGAATTTTTAAAAAGTATATAAGGAGGACCAGGTAGCCGCCTTACAAATCTGATCCATAGAGCCACCGCTCTAGTGGAATGAGCCGTAACCCTCTGAGGTGGTTTAAGTCCCGCTAACTCATAAGCTAAGTGTATAACAACCAAAAAGATAAGGAAGTCAAAGAAGCCTTCAGACCCTTACACTTACCAGAATAGATAACACACAAGGAAGAAGTTTGCCTTAAATCCTTAGTAGCTTGAAGATAAAACTTCAAAGCTTGAACCACATCCAGAATAGGAAGTAAACGTTCCTTTGAAGAAGAAGGATTAGGACATAAGGAAGGAACCACAATGTCCTGATTGATGTTAAGATCAGACACCACCTTAGATAGAAAACCCAAACGGGTACGAAGAACAGCCTTATCAGTGTGGAACACCAGATAAGGAAGTTCACATTGCAAGGCAGCCATTTCAGAAACTCTGCGTGCCGACGCAATAGCCAAAAGAAAAAGAACCTTCCAGGACAAAAATTTGATGTCAACCAAATGCATAGGCTCACGAGGAGCCCGTTTAAGAACAAGATTCAAACTTCAAGGTGGAGCATTAGATCTAAACACAGGTCTGATCCTAATCAGAGCCTTAATGAAAGATTGCACGTCAGGGAGCTCTGCGAGCCTCTTGTGCAGCAAAACAGAAAGGGCTGAAATCTGTCCCCTCAGGGAATTGGCAGAAAGTCCCTTCTCCAGACCCTCCTGGAGAAAGGAAAAAATCCTGGCAGCCTTAACCTTATGCCAGGCTAAACCACGCTCTTTACACCAGAATAAGTAAGCTCTCCACACCTTATGATAGATGTGGCGAGTAACAGGCTTACGAGCCTGAATGAGAGTGTCATTAACCCTCTCAGATAAACCTCTCTTGGCTAAGACTAAGCGTTCAATCTCCACGCAGTAAGCCTCAGAGAATCTAGATTTTGATGAACAAAAGGACCCTGTTCCAGCAGATCCCTGCGACAAGGTAACATCCAAGGAGGAGATGAGGACATCCCCACCAGGTCCGCGAACCACATCCTTCGCGGCCATGATGGAGCAATCCGTATCACTGATGCCTGCTCCTGCTTGATGCGGGCCACTACATAGGGAAGAAGTGGTAACTGCGGAAAAATGTAAATTGGATTGAACCTCCAAGGCTAATGCATCTATTAGCTCAGCCTTAGGATCCCTGGACCACAACACATATTTGGGTAGCTTGGAATTGAGCTGGGATGCCATGAGATCTATCTCCGGCGTCCCCCACCTGTTGCAAATCTCCGCAAACACCTCGGGATGGAGAGACCATTCCCCTGGATGAAAGGATTGACTGCTAAGAAAATCCGCCTCCTAGTTGTCCACAACTGGAATGTGGATCGCTGACAGCGAGCAGTTGTGGGCCTCCGCCCACTCCAGAATCCGAGATACTTTCCTCATTGCTAGGGAGCTCCTCGTTCCCCCCTGATGGTTAATGTAAGCCACCAAGGTTATGTTGTCTGATTGGAATCTGATAAACTGAACCTAGAAGAGGCCAAGCCTTCAGAGCATTGAAGATCACTCGAAGTTCCAAAATGTTGATCGGGAGGAGGGATTCCTTCGGGCCCTGTGTCTTCCTGGCACCCCAAACAGCTCCCCATCCTGATAGACTTGTGTCTGTAGTCACAATCTCCCAGGATGGTCTCAAGAAGTATGTCCCTTGGGACAGGTGATCTGGACAGAGCCACCAGGAGAGTGATCCTCTCAAATGGTTGTCCAGAGAAATCTGTTGAGACAGATTCGAATGATCGCCGTTCCACCGTCTCAGCATGCACAGCTGAAGTGGTCTGAGATTGAATCTGGCAAAAGGAATGATGTCCATGCTGGACACCATGAGACCAATCACCTCCATACACTGAGCCACAGAGGGCCTTAAAAAGCTCTGGAGGGCAAGACAAGCGGAAGTTAGCTTGTAACGTCTCTGGTCTGTAAGGAATATTCTCATAGATATGGATTCTATTATAGTACCCAGGAATTCCACCCTGGTACTGGGAATAAGAGAACTATTTTCAAAGTTTATCTTCCACCCATGAGATCGAAGAAGAAACAGAAGATATCTCGAATGGTCTTCTGCCATACAACAGGATGGTGCTTGAACCAGAATATCGTCCAAGCATGGTGCTACTGCTATACCTCTGGTTCTGACCACTGCAAGCGGAGCCCATAGAACCTTCGTAAAAACTCTTGGAGCAGTAGCTAGACCAAACGGAAGTGCAATAAACTGGAAGTGCTGGTCCAGGAACGCAAAGCTTAGGAACTTGAAGTGATCCTTGTGTATTGGAACGTGAAGGTAAGCATCCTTCAGATCTATAGTGGTAATGAACTGTCCTTCCTGAATTAAGGGAAGGATGTACCTTATCATCTCCATCTTGAACGAGGGGACAGATAGGAATTTGTTTAAGCACTTTAAGTCCAGAATCGGGCGGAAAGTTCCCTCCTTCTTTGGGACCACAAAAAGGTTTGAATAGTACCCCAGACATCTTTCTGCAAGAGGTAAAGGGACAATGACTCCTAGGGAGGAGAGATCCCTCATGCACCCCAAAAAGGCTTCTCTCTTTTCTGGCCTTTAAGACACGTTTGAGAGGAGGAATCTTCCCCTGGGTGGATAAAACTTGAAACCTATCTTGTATCCCTGAGAGATGACCTCCAGGACCCACGGATCTTGCACGTCCCCAAACCCAGCGTCTAAAAAGAGCGACAGTCTGCCCCCTACAAGATTCAGAGCTGGATCGGGGGCCGCCCATTCATGCCGACTTTGTCTCGGCGGGCTTCTTGCTCTGCTTGGATTTATTCCAGGACTGAGCTGGCTTGCAAGTCCCTTTGGATTGCTCTGGTTTTGCGGAGGGCTGCTGACATTGGGATTTATCCAAATGAAAGGAACGAAAATTAGGACCTTGTCCCTTAGGCTTGTCCTTCTTATCCTGCGGTAAAAAGGCACCTTTGCCTCCAGTAACCGTGGAGATAATCGAGTCCAGGCCTGGACCAAATAGAATCTTTTTCTTAAATGGGAGGGAAAGAAGTCTTGACTTAGAAGTCATGTCTGCAGACCAGGACTTCAGTCAGAGTGACCTATGGACTCGAACAGAAAAACCTGAAGCCTTGGCATTCAGGTGAATAATTTGCATATTTGCATCATAACAACCAAAGCAACAGCCGCTGCCGGTTGAAACAAATATCCCGTATGTTGAAACATCTTTCTTAACAGAGTTTCAATCTTCTTATCCATGGGTTCCTTAAAAGACGAACTATCGTCAAGCGGGATAGTAGTGCGTTTACCAAGCGTGGAGATAGCGCCATCCACCTTGGGGATGGAACCCCACAACTCCAACTGAGAGTACGGGACCGGGAACAATTTTTTAAAGGAAGAAGAAGGGGAAAATGAAGAACTAATTCATTCCCATTTTTTCTTAATAATGTTCGCCATCTTTACGGGAACCGGGAAAGTTTGTGGTACAACCCTGTCATCGTAGACTTTATCTAATTTAGGAATCAAAGGTTCCTCAGGCAATTTGGGCTCTGGAACCTCTAACGTAGACAAAACTTCCTTCAGCAGAAAGCGTAAATGCTCAATCCTAAATCTAAAGTCTGTTTCCTCTGCAGCTGTAGGCTTAGAGGCAGCAGATTCCAACCCAGAAAGAGCACCCTCTGAAGTATCAGAGGAGCCTTCATCATCGGATAATCTTGTATCAGATAAATACAATAAGCTAGTAGATAACCCCTGTGAAGGATAGCAATATTTGACCTTTTGCTTGCGCTAAGCAAGGCGAGGTAAAGCACTAAAAGGCCGCAGACACTGCCGTTTGTAACTGCTCAGTAAAGTCTGGCGGGAAAAAGGGCCCCTCCAGATGGAGGATTAGGAGAGCTACGGGAAGCTGCATGTGTATTAGGAGATGACTGTAGGGTGTGCACCTGACGGGACAGAGACTCCTCAGAGGTGGACGGCTCAGTGGTATCAAACATATTAACTTTCTTCGACATGATTTCTTTATCAAGGCATGTGGAACATAATTGTGCAGGCGGGTATACCATGGTCTCTTCACAATATAGACAGGTATTAGACTTAGGAAAAGAGGAAGTACCCTCTAACGCATCAGAATCCTCCATAGCTTGCGCTAACAAAGCAGACTATTGATTACTAAGAAAAAACGGCATCTTTATACCCCCAATGGCTGGGGCACTCACCACCTCCTATGATCCAGACCAAACAGAGAAACTGCTTCTTCTCCGGGAAAACCGCATGGTCAGGAAAGAGGAAATAAATGTGATCACACCCGGTCACGTGGTGCACAATGCACGACCGCCCCTGCTATACTAGTAAAAAAGCACGGCAAGCCTTTCAGGCTGCCCAGCTCCCAAAACAAAAGTGAAAACCCTGTACTTTCCAAAATCTGCCTGAGCCTCATCTCACAGATAAAAGACCCTGTCTTCTTGCGTTATCATATGTATATAAAATGAAACAATATTCCCGGAATCTATGCCATGGAACAGAAAAACAGCCTCTCAAGTTTGATAGTCTTCTAGCATCGTTCCTGACATGGACTTGAGTCATGGAAGCAGGCAGTGAAACTCGTCAACACTGATTGATTAGGAGCTGTTAATACGAGTCTGGATGCATTTGCAGAAAGACTCTCCCTGCAACTCCAGACTCTACCATTCATCAATGCTCTCACTGAGAGGCTGACAAGACTACTTAAAACTCCAGTCCCATTTCGAAGGGTAGATAGCCTCCATAAGGAACTATTTTGAATCTTCTGACACTTCTCTGCCAACCTCCTGTGACGAAAGGCAAAGATGACTGGGATATGAGGGAAGTGGGGGCAGTATTTAAGCCTTTGGCTGGGGTGTCTTTGCCTCCTCCTGGTGGCCAGGTTCAATATTTCCCAACAGTAAGGAATGATGCAGTGGACTCTCCTCATATTAAGAAGGAAATACACCAAGATTTTAAAAAGAAGTAGCAGAAAATAAAAAACCCTGATATTTATAAAAAACATATACTGTACATATATTTTGTGCCCTACTGCAGTGCAACTGTTTGCCCCTCTGCTTAGGAGCCCTAAGGCAACTGCTTGATTTGCCTTATGGAATCATAACTATCATGATGAAACTTCTAAGTGTGTTGGAATCTTATTTTCAGCAAATAATAATTTAAAATCAGTCCCAGCATCTTTAGTTCTTGATTTTTTTTGCTATATAATTATTTGTGTAAATCTTTGCTAATGAGCATGGCCGGAAATGTTTTCCATAAAAGGTGCCAACCCTAGCCATAACCCTAATTGTAATTGATATTAATAATTTGTGAATCTACTTCACAACAACATATTTTACCCCAGTGTTGTTAATTCCAGATTTATAAGGCTAAATTAACTTTATTGTAATAATTATCTTAAATAAACAGTAGGAGACAGACCGTGGATCGCTTGTGACTATGACTTATACAATGTCTTGTTATCTTCAAGCCAAAGGCTCCTAAAGATTAATTTAATCTATAAAAGCTATTTTAATGGCAAGCCCATACAGATTTAATCATAATGTAAAACAAAGTTCATGATTCTGTTAAAGGGACATTAAACACTAAATAAATGCTAGATAGAATAATGCATTCAAAGAAAAATTTAGTCTGTGAATAACATGTAGATGTTTTTTTTTAAGTTGCATTAGCAGTTTAAAAATTGACAAAATAAGCGCAAAGTTTTAGTGTCTATAAAACAATGGGAGCTGCCATGTTGTAATTTAGGTTACTTTCTCTGCTGTGGCCAATTAAAGACAGATACAAATAGGTCCCTAGGGTGTGCAGCCAATGGCTGTTTGGAATATAACAGTACTCTGCACTTCCACTTCTAACAGGAACTGAAAAGCTTACAATTTCAGGATGGAATTACAGAAAAAAAAAGAGACAAAATAAATAATGAAAGAATATTGCAGAGTTTTTTTTTTATATTTATGATTTATCATTTTATATTACCATCTCAAAGTTTTTAATATCCCTTTAAAAAGTCCTTGTTTATTTTTTTTTCCTCCAAGATGTAAACTCCAAAAAAGAGCATTAGATCTAAACACAGGTCTGAACCTAGCAGAGCCTTAACAAATGACCGTACATCTGGAACCTCAGCGAACCTCTTGTGCAGTACCACAGACAGGGCCAAAACCAGTACCTTCAGGGGACTTGCAGAAAAGCCCTTCTCCAGTTTATCCTGGAGAACAGAATAAGTAGGTCCTCCACACCTTATGATAGATGTGATGAGCAACCAGCTTACAAGCTTGAATGAGAGAAAAAATAACTCTCTCAGAAAACCCTCTCTTGGCTAGGATTAAGCGTTCAATCTCCACACAGTCAGCCTCAGAGAATCTAGACATTGATGAACAAAGAGACCTTGGTCAGCAGATCCCTGCGACAAGGTAACTTCCACGGAGGAGATGAGGACATCCCCACTAGATCCGCGAACCATATTCTTTGCGGCCAAGACGGAGCAATCAGTATCACTGACGCCTGCTTGATTCGAGCCACTACATTAGGAAGTAGTGGTAACAGCCAGAAAAGATAAATTAGATTGAACCTCCTCTAATGCATCTGTTAGCTCCGCCTGAGGATCCCTGTACCTCGACCCATATCTGGGTAGCTTGGTAATGAGACGTCATAAGATCTTCCTGTTGCAAATCTCCACAAACACTCGGGATGGAGAGACCATTCCCCCGGATGAAAGTATTGTCTGCTGAGGAAATCCGCTTCCCAGTTGTCCACACCCGGAATGTGGATCGCTGACAGCGAACAAATGTGGGTCTCCGCCCACTACAGAATCCAAGATACTTCCCTCATAGCTAGGGAGCTTCTCGTTCCCCCCTGATGGTTGATGTAAGCCACCAAGGTTATATTGTCTGATTGGAATCTGATAAACTGGGGCAAACCCAGCAGAGGCCAAGCCTTCAGAGCATTGTATATTGCATGAAGATCCAAAATGAGAACGGGAGGGAGCTTTCCTCCTGAGTCCATAGGCCCTGTGCCTTCCTGGCACCCCAAACAGCTCCCCATCCTGACAGACTCACAACCGTAGTCACAATCACCCAGGATGGTCTCAAGACGGACGTCCCTCGGGACAAGTGACCCGGACAAAAACACCAAGAGAGCGATTCTCTCAATCGGTTGTCCAGAGAAATCTGTTGAGACAGATCTGAATGATCGCCATTCCACTGCTTCAGCATGCGCAGTTGCAACAGTCTGAGGTGAAACCTGGCACAGGAAATGATGTCCATGCTGGACACCATGAGACCAATCACCTCCATACACCGATCCACAGAAGGCCTTAAGGAGAGCTGGAGGGCAAAACATGTTGAAGCTAGCTTGCAACGTCTCTGGTCTATTAGAAATATTCTCATTCTATTATAGTACCTGTGAATTCTACTATGGTACTTGATAAAAGAGAACTCTCTCTATAATTGTCTTCCATCCATGGGATCGAAGAAGACAGAGGAGAGATTCCGAATAATCCACTCTTAGAAAAAAAATTCTTGGAGCCATAGCTAGACCAAACGGAAGTGCAATAAACTGGAAGTGCTGGTCCAGGAACGCAAACCTTAGGAACTGGAAGTGGTCCTTGAGGATTGGTACGTGAAGGGAGCATCCTTTAGATCTATCGTGGTCATGAACTGCCCTTCTCGAACAAGGGGAATCGAACGGAAAGTTCCCTCCTTCTTTGGGACCACAAAAAGGTTTGAATAGTATCCCAAACCTCTCACTGCGATAGGCACCGGGATAATAACTCCTAAGAGGACAGATCCCGTACGCACCCCAGAAAGGCTTCCCTCCTCGCTGGTCAGGAAGACAAGAGAGAGAGGAGGAATCTGCCCTTGTGTGGCTAAGACTTGAAACCTATCTTGTAACCCTGAGCTATGACCTTGAGGACCCATGGATCCTGCACGTCCCTGAACCGAGCAACTGAAAAGAGCGACAGTCTGCCCCCTACACGATCCAGAAGAGGACCAGGGACCACCCATTCATGCCGACTTAGACTAAGCGGGCTTCTTGCTCTGCTTGGATTTATTCCAGGATTGAGCCGGCATCCAAAAGCTCTTGTTTTGCTCTGGCTAAGCGGAGGACTGCTGACATGGGCTTCATCAGAATGAAAAGAACGAAAATGGTCCCTTAGACTAGTTCATATTCTCTTGCGGTAGGAGGGCAACCCTTGACCCCGGTGACCGTGTAGATAATTGAGTCCAGGCCTGGACCAAACAAAATCATTCCCTTAATGCGGAGGGAAAGAAGTCTAGACTTAGAAGTCGTATCCGCAGACCATGACTTCAGCCAAAGCCCGATGGGCCTGAACAGAAAAAGCTGAAGCTGTAGCATTCAGACGAATAATCTGCATAATAGCATCACAGATAAAAGACGTAGCAACCCTCAAGGTCTTAATTCTTTCCTGAATAACGTTGAGGGGACCCTCCACCTCGATCAAATCCCGTAAGGAGTCACACCAGTAGATAACTGCTCCAGCAACCGCGGCAAAAGCCACTGCCGGTTGAAAAACAAATATCCCTTATGTCAAAACATCCTTCTCAACAGAGTTTCCATCTTTTATCCATGGGCTCTTTAAACGAAGAGCTATCCTCAAGCGGGATAGTAGTACGTTTAGCAAAGGTAAATATAGCGCCATCCCCTTTTAGGGACGGAACCTCACAACTCCATAGAGAGTTCAGGACCGGGAACAATTTGTTAAAAGGAGAAGAGGGGAAAAAGGAATCCAATCCTGTCCCATTCATTCTTAATAATGTTCGCCATCTAACAGGAGCAGGGAAGGATAAGGTACCACCCTGTCCTCAAACTCTATCCAATTTAGGAATCAAAGGTTCATCAAGCAATTTGGCCTCTGGAACCTCTGATTTTGCCAAAAACTTCCTTTAGAATAAAGCACACATTCCTAAAACTAAAGTCTGGTTCCTCCGCAGCCGGAGGTTTAGAGGCAGCAGACTCCGACCCAGAATGTTCATACTCTGAAGTCTCAGAAAGAACTTTGTCCTCGGATAACCCTATCAGTTAAATCCAATAAATTATCTGATGTACTCTGGAAACGAGTGCAATATGTAACCTTTGCTTGCGCTTAGCAGGGCGAGGTAAAGCATTAAAGGCCGCAGATACCGCCGTCTGAACTGCACAGTAACGTCTGGTGAAAAAAAGGCCCTTACTCTTTAGGAAAAGAGGGAGTACCCTCTAAAGTAACAGAATCCTCCATCGCTAGTGCAATAACCTGAGAACTATAGAAATAAAACAATCTTATTTTATTCACAAAAACGGCACCCATATACCCCAATGGCTGGGGCATTTACCATCTTCCATGACCCAGACAGTACAGAGAATTATGACTCCTCTCTGATAGACACCCGGTCAGGAAAAAGTGAATGAACCACATGGTGCACAATGCAGGACCGTGCCTGCTATGAGAAAAAGCGTGCCAAACTTGTAAGCTATACAGCTCTCAAAGTGAAAGTGAAACCTGTATATTCCATAACAGCCTATGAGCCCATAACATCTCACACATAAAAGCAGCATAAAATCAAATAAACATATAAGATTATTCCCCACTGTTTAATAATCCCCCTCAGGAGATATTAACCCTTGATTCTATACAGATAAAAGGAATCACACCGTGACCCTGTCTTCTTGTGTTATCATACATGTATAAAATATGAAACAATCTTACCAGAATCTACGCCGTGGAACAGTAATATGGTCCTTCAAGTTTGACAGATAGTAGCATTGCTTCTGACATGGACTTGAGTGAAGTAAGCAGGCAGCAAAACTCGTCAACGCTGATTGCTTATGGAGCTGTTAAAATGAGTCGGATGGTTTTGCAGAAAGACTCTCCCTACATCTCTGGACTCTAACTTTAATCCATGCTCTCACTGAGAGGCTGACAGAACTACTTAAAACACCAGTCCCATCTCAAAGAGTACTACCCTCCATAAGAGACTACTCTGAAATCTTCTGACACTTCTCTGCCAACCTCCTGTGACGAAAGGCAAAGAATGACTGAGGTTATGAGGAAGTGGGGGAGGTATTTAAGCCTTTGGCTGGGGTGTCTTTGCCTTCTCCTGGTGGCCAGGTTCAGTATTTCCCACAAGAAAGGAATGCAGCTGTGAACTAGTTATACTGTTTGTATTATACATGTATTCCGTTTTCATATATATGTATGTCAATGATAAAAAACACAATTTATGCTTACCTGATAAATGTATTTCTCTAGTGGTGTATCCAGTCCACGGATCATCCATTACTTATGGGATATTCTCACTCCCAACAGGAAGTTGCAAGAGGACCCACAGCAAAGCTGTTATATAGCTCCTCCCCTCACTACCATATCCAGTCATTCGACCGAAAACAAGCAGAGAAAGGAGAAACCATAGGGCACAGTGGTGACTGTAGTTTAAATTTAAAAATAACCTGCCTTAAAATGACAGGGCAGGCCGTGGACTGGATACACCACTAGAGAAATACATTTATCAGGTAAGCATAAATTGTGTTTTCTCTAGTAAGGTGTATCCAGTCCACGGATCATCCATTACTTATGGGATACCAATACCAAAGCTAAAGTAATTGGATGAAGGGAGGGACAAGGCAGGCACTTAAACGGAAGGTACCACTGCCTGTAAAACCTTTCTCCCAAAAATAGCCTCCGAAGAAGCAAAAGTATCAAATTTGTAGAATTTTGAAAAAGTATGAAGCGAAGACCAAGTCGCCGCCTTGCAAATCTGTTTTGCCTCATTTTTAAAGGCCCAAGTGGAAGCCACAGCTCTAGTAGAATGAGCTGTAATTCTTTCAGGGGGCTGCTGTCCAGCAGTCTCATAGGCTAAGCGTATTATGCTTCTTAGCCAAAAAGAAAGAGAGGTTGTCGAAGCCTTTTGACCTCTCCTCTGACCAGAGTGAGTAAACAACAAACAAAGCAGATGTTTGTCGAAAATCCTTAGTAGCTTGTAAGTAAAACTTTAAAGCACGAACTACGTCCAAATTGTGTAATAGACGTTCCTTCTTTGAAGAAGGATTAGGACACAAGGATGGAACAACAATCTCTTGATTGATATTCTTGTTAGATACCACCTTAGGTAAAAACCCAGGTTTGGTACGCAGGACTACCTTATCAGAATGAAAAATCAGATAAGGAGAATCACATTGTAAGGCAGATAATTCGGAGACTCTACGAGCCGAGGAAATAGCTACCAAAAAAAGAACTTTCCAGGATAAAAGTTTTATATCTATGGAATGAAGAGGTTCAAACGGAACTCCTTGAAGAACCTTAAGAACCAAGTTTAAGCTCCATGGTGGAGCAACAGGTTTGAACACAGGCTTGATTCGGACCAAAGCCTGACAAAATGCCTGAATGTCTAGAACATCTGCCAGACGTTTGTGTAAAAGAATAGACAGAGCAGAAATCTGTCCCTTTAAGGAACTAGCTGACAAACCTTTTTCCAAGCCTTCTTGGAGAAAAGATAATATCCTAGGAATCCTGACCTTACTCCACGAGTAACCCTTGGATTCACACCAATAAAGATATTTACGCCATATTTTATGGTAAATTTTCCTGGTGACAGGCTTTCGTGCCTGTATTAAGGTATCAATGACCGACTCGGAGAAGCCACGCTTTGATGAAATCAAGCGTTCAATCTCCATGCAGTCAGTCTCAGAGAAATTAGATTTGGATGGTGGAAAGGACCCTGAAGTAGAAGGTCCTGTCTTAGGGGCAGAGTCCATGGTGGAAAGGATGACATGTCCACTAGATCTGCATACCAGGTCCTGCGTGGCCACGCAGGCGCTATTAAAATCACAGATGCTCTCTCCTGCTTGATCTTGGCAATCAGTCGAGGGAGCAGAGGAAACGGTGGAAACACATAAGCCACTTTGAAAGACCAGGGCGCTGCCAGAGCATCTATCAGAGTCGCCCTGGGGTCCCTGGACCTGGATCTGTAACAAGGAAGCTTGGTGTTCTGTCGAGACGCCATGAGATCCAGTTCTGGTTTGCCCCAGCGATGAATCACTTGTGCAAACACCTCCGGATGGAGTTCCCACTCCCCCGGATGAAAAGTCTGTCGACTTAGAAAATCCGCCTCCCAGTTCTCCACACCTGGAATATGGATAGCTGATAGGTGGCAGGAGTGAATCTCTGCCCAACGAATTATCTTTGAGACTTCTAACATCGCTTGGAAACTTCTTGTTCCCCCTTGATGGTTGATGTAAGCCACAGTCATGATGTTGTCCGACTGAAATCTGATGTACCTCAGAGACGCTAACTGAGGCCAAGCCTGAAGAGCATTGAATATCGCTCTTAGTTCCAGAATATTTATTGGAAGGAGAGACTCCTCCTGAGTCCACGATCCCTGAGCCTTCAGGGAGTTCCAGACTGCACCCCAACCTAGAAGGCTGGCATCTGTTGTTACAATTGTCCATTCTGGCCTGCGAAAGGTCATACCTTTGGACAGATGGACCCGAGATAGCCACCAGAGCAGAGAATCCCTGGTCTCTTGGTCCAGATTCAGTTGAGGGGACAAATCTGTGTAATCCCCATCCCACTGACTGAGCATGCATAGTTGCAGCGGTCTGAGATGTAAGCGTGCAAACGGCACTATGTCCATTGCCGCTACCATTAAGCCGATTACTTCCATACACTGAGCCACCGAAGGTCGCAGAATGGAATGAAGAATCCGGCAGGAATTTAGAAGTTTTGATAACCTGGACTCCGTCAGGTAAATTTTCATCTCTACAGAATCTATCAGAGTCCCTAGAAAGGAAACTCTTGTGAGTGGGGATAGAGAACTCTTTTCCTCGTTCACCTTCCACCCATGTGATCTCAGAAATGCCAGTACTACGTCCATATGAGACTTGGCAATTTGAAAGTTTGACGCCTGTATCAGGATATCGTCTAAATAAGGGGCTACTGCTATGCCCCGCGGCCTGAGGACCGCCAGAAGGGACCCTAGAACCTTCGTGAAGATTCTTGGGGCTGTAGCCAACCCGAAGGGAAGAGCTACAAACTGGTAATGCCTGTCTAGAAAGGCAAACCTGAGAAACCGATGATGATCTTTGTGTATCGGAATGTGAAGGTAAGCATCCTTTAGATCCACTGTAGTCATATATTGACCCTCCTGGATCATGAGTAGGATGGTACGAATAGTTTCCATCTTGAATAATGGAACTCTTAGGAATTTGTTTAAGATCTTTAGATCCAAAATTGGTCTGAATGTTCCCTCTTTCTTGGGAACCACAAACAGATTTGAGTAAAAACCCTGTCCTTGTTCCTCTTTTGGAACTGGATGGATCACTCCCATAATTAGGAGGTCTCGTACACAGTGTAAGAATGCCTCTCTCTTTATCTGGTTTGCAGATAACTGTGAAAGGTGAAATCTCCCTATGTGGGGAGAAGCTTTGAAGTCCAGAAGATACCCCTGGGATATAATTTCCAACGCCCAGGGATCCCGAGGAAGGGTGTGACCTTTACCTCCAGTGATATCAGCAATAATCTCCTTCAAACCTGGCCCGAATAAGGTCTGCCCCTTGAAGGGAATGTTAAGCAGCTTAGACTTTGAAGTCACATCAGCTGACCATGATTTGAGCCATAGCGCTCTGCGCGCTTCTATAGCAAAACCAGAATTCTTAGCCGTTAGTTTAGTTAAATGAACAATGGCATCAGAAACAAAAGAATTGGCTAGCTTAAGTGCCCTAAGCTTGTCAAGTATGTCATCCAATGGAGTCGCTACCTGTAAGGCCTCTTCCAGAGACTCAAACCAGAACGCCGCAGCAGCAGTGACAGGGGCAATGCATGCAAGGGGCTGAAGGATAAAACCTTGTTGACAAAATATTTTCTTAAGGTAACCTTCCAATTTTTTATCCATTGGATCTAAAAAAGCACAACTGTCCTCGACAGGGATAGTGGTACGCTTTGCTAAAGTAGAAACTGCTCCTCCACCTTAGGGACTGTCTGCCATAAGTCCCGTGTGGTGGGGTCTATAGGAAACATTTTTCTAAAAATAGGAGGTGGAGAGAACGGCACACCTGGCCTATCCCATTCCTTAGAAATAATTTCTGTAAACCTTTTAGGTATTGGAAAAACATCAGTACACACCGGCACTGCATAGTATTTATCCAGTCTACACAATTTCTCTGGCACTGCAATTGTGTCACAGTCATTCAGAGCAGCTAAAACCTCTTTAAGTAGCACGCGGAGGTGTTCAAGCTTAAATTTAAATGTAGAAATCTCAGAATCAGGGATTCTCCCTGAATCAGAAGCATCACCCACAGACTGAAGTTCCCCTTCTTCAGCTTCAGCATATTGTGAGGCAGTATCAGACATGGTTCTTAAAGCGTCAGTATGCTCTGCATTTCGTCTAACCCCAGAGCTATCTTGCTTACCTCTAAATTCAGGTAGTCTGGCTAATACCGCTGACAGTGTATTATCCATGACTGCCGCCATGTCTTGTAAAGTAAACGCTATAGGTGCCCTTGATGTACTTGGCGCCATTTCAGCGTGAGTCCCTTGAGCGGGAGTCAAAGAATCTGACACGTGGGGAGAGTTAGTCGGCATAACTTCCCCCTCGCTAGATTCCTCTGGTGATAAAATTTTTAAAGACATAATATGATCTTTTTTACTTAGAGTGAAGTCAGTACAATCGGTACACATTCTGAGAGGGGGTTCCACCATGGCCTTTAAACATAATGAACAAAGAGTTTCCTCTATGTCAGACATGTTTATACAGACTAGCAATGAGACTAGCAAGCTTGGAAAACACTTTAATTCAAGTTAACAAGCAAATATAAAAAACAGTACTGTGCCTTTAAGAGAAACAAATTTAGTCAAAATTTGAAAAACAGTGAAAAAAGGCAGTTACACAAACGAAATTTTTACAGTGTATGTAATAGGCTAACAGAGCATTGCACCCACTTGCAAATGGATGATTAACCCCTTAGTTCAAAAAACTGATCAAAAAAACGACATAGACGTTTTTTAACAGTCCCAGCAAAATGCCACAGCTTTACTGTGGCTCCTACCTTCCCCAATAAACGTTTTTAGGCTCTTTAGAGATGTCCTGTAGCATGCAGGGGACCCTTGAGGAAAACTGGATGTCTCAGTCTGTAATTATAACTGCGCAAAAAAGCGCTAAAATAGGCCCCTCCCACTCATATTACAGCAGTGGAAAGCCTCAGGAAACTGTTTCTAGGCAAAAATACAGCCAGCCATGTGGAAAAAAATTAGGCCCCAATAGGTTTTATCACCAAGCATATATAAAAAACGATTAAACATGCCAGCAAACATTTTATATAGCATTTTCTATAAGGGTATTACCCCTGGGAATAAGCATGATACTAGTCGTTATTAAATCACTGTATTCAGGCTTAACTTACATTTATCAGGAATCAGCAGCATTTTCTAGCATTTCCAATCCTAGAAAAACATCATAACTGCACATACCTGATAGCAGAATAAACTGCACGCCATTCTCCCCCTGAAGTCACTCTTCAGACATGTATGAGAACAGCAATGGATCTTAGTTACATCCTGCTAAGATCATAGAAAAACTCAGGCAAATTCTTCTTCTAGCTCTGCCTGAGAAACAATAGCACAACTCCGGTACTATTTAAAATAACAAACTTTTGATTGAAGAAATAAACTAACTATTTTTCACCACTTTCCTCTAACAACCTCCCTGCGCGTTGAGAGTTGCAAGAGAATTACTGGATATGGTAGTGAGGGGAGGAGCTATATAACAGCTTTGCTGTGGGTCCTCTTGCAACTTCCTGTTGGGAGTGAGAATATCCCATAAGTAATGGATGATCCGTGGACTGGAAACACCTTACTAGAGAAAAAAGAAATGCAAAAAAAAAAACATGAAACAAAAGAAAAAAAAGTAAAAAAACATGTATAACCTAGACATGTGCGCAGCGGTTCAGTAGTTTTGGACCGATTTGGATTTTTTCGAATTTTGTTTCGGATCAATTCAAATTCGGATACATTCGAATGTATTCGTTTTGGCTTCATTCGGATTCAAATAAATATTTATATAGTCGGATGTATTCGTTTCGGATTCGATTCGTAAATTAGGAAGTTCGGTATGTGTTATGTTGATTCAGATAGTTACAAGTTACACAAACTGAATTATTTTACTGTTCTATCTTACTAAATTTAATTTTTATACTGAATTGTGATTATAAATTTAATTTTTATACTGAATAGTGATTAGTCCATGGCCATTCGAATGTAACAAATAAATCTGAACTAATTTGGATTTATTTGTTTTGTTGCTAGGGTAATTTTTAAATTCAAATCAATTTGAATCTTCGAATTTGATTAATTCGTCTGGATTGTAATTCGGAACGAAACGAAACGCACATGTCTAGTATAACCAAGCAATTTAAATTTGATAACAAAAGCATATTTGAAATTTACCTGCAACCTCGCTTCCCCTTTCCTGATGTTACTTTAGTTGATGGGCACATTACTTTTAAATTTGCTGCACAGGAGGTGCAATCTGTATCAAAAGATACAGATTTGCTGACGTCACAGCGACTCTTCTTTATCTGCATAGATATTAGTACATACTAGTTAGTTTATAACTAAATATAAAACATAAACTGAACATAAAATATTTTCCAATCACAACTAAACTATTAAAAGTATGGCAGATGATACTGTGGCTACTGGCCTAAATTCACTAAACCTAATTGTTAAGAACAAAAAACATTATCTCATTATAAGCTAAAGTCAATCTTGCTTAAAAATCCCAGCTCAAATTGAAGTCCTGCCAACAAATCATCAGAGGTTAGTAAACTTGGCAAAGATGCCTTCTAATCCCAAATTTAGTGCACTAACATTAAGGAGACATTATACCCAAAAGTTGAAGCACAAAAGTGATAGCCATTAAAAGCTGACCAAAAATACTACCTGAACATCTCTATGAAAAAAGGAAGATATTCTACCTCAAAATTTCTTCAGTGGCCACATCATTGTAAAGAGACTTTAAGCTGCCAATCAGAATGCTAGTCCAAGGACTTGCAAGGGAGCGTGCATCCGGCATGTGCAGGTACAGTCATGTTATTTCCCTCCACAGTTTAAGTAAGTTTACTATAAAATATCAAAGGATTTCAGGGAAATCTCATGAGATCACAGTAAAGCAGAACTGATGAAGATGATTTTGGCCGTTTCTTTTTCTTTTCAACTTGCAACTGGGTAGTAGCTGAAGGATAACTATCCACATAGCACTTACTATTGTGAGATAACAAAATTTTGAGTTAAAATATCTTCCTTTTTTACATAGAGATGTTTAGGTGATTTTTTCTTGTCAGCGAAAAATGCAAAAAATAACCATGATAGGTATTTGGTACATATAGACACATACTGTAACAGAGCTGCAGGAGGAAACTATATAAAAGCCTGTATTTTAGTGTAAAATATGGAAAAAATGCATGTGTCTTTCCATGAAAGTTTGTATAATATTTCATTTCTGTCTTTCTTTAGGGAAAAAAAACCCATATACTATGACCTAGATTCAGTTCCAAAGTATTAGAGCTATTATTAAAAATAAAATAACATTTTCTTCTAAGCTTGTGAAGAACATTTTTTTTTAAATATTTCTATTTATACACATATAAACATACAACTATATATACACACATGCACATGCACATGCACAAACACACACAAACACAGATGTATATATTTTCTTTTTTATATATATATATATATATAAAATATATATTGTATAAACGGCAGCACTCTCAATGGGGCTGTGTATAATTAGAAAACAAGTTAAGTGCTAGCAGTCACAAAAATAATATAAAAATATACCATATTGAAGAAGGGCTCATGATAAATATACAAAAAGCCAAAGCGTGACCAAGGCTGCACAAAAAACTGTTTATTAAAGGGACAGTAAACCTTAAAAATAATGTTATATAATTCTGCACATAGTGCAGAATTATATAACATTATTTAAGTGCTATAGTTCTAAACGGCTTTTTTCTCTTCAAATAAGTAAAAATTACGGCGCTTTTACAGACCCGCTCTCTGCTCTCTGCTGAGCGGGTCTGTAATATTCAGTCAGCGCATCGGGCCAGCTGTATAGTCACAGCCCGGCCCGATCGCGCCATAAGACTAAGTGCAGCTCGCTCCTGTCACAGGAGCGAGCTGCACTTAGTGCTATGGCACGGTCGGGCCGGGCTGTGACTATACAGCTGGCCCGATGCGCTGACTGAATATTACAGACCCGCTCAGCAGAGAGCGGGTCTGTAAAAGCGCCGTAATTTTTACTTATTTGAAGAGAAAAAAGCCGTTTAGAACTATAGCACTTAAATAATGTTATATAATTCTGCACTATGTGCAGAATTATATAACATTATTTTTAAGGTTTACTGTCCCTTTAAATGTTAAAACAGCGGAAGACAGGTG
Organism: Bombina bombina; assembly: GCF_027579735.1. Classification (NCBI taxonomy): domain Eukaryota; kingdom Metazoa; phylum Chordata; class Amphibia; order Anura; family Bombinatoridae; genus Bombina; species Bombina bombina. Next base: position 349,084,126 of record NC_069505.1, on the reverse strand, counting down.
CAGTGAAGATAATCCACTGGAGATTACTCACTGGGAGCGAATAATGTGTAAAGCAGAGTATATTACAAACAGCTAAATCAGCATAAATGAAAACATCATCTCTTTTACATATGGACACTTTCTCGTTAACTCCTGATCCAGTAAAAGTGCCAACTGCACTATGTTGATAATTGCTGTTTGATTACAATACCATCTTTGCTGTGTTTGAAAGGCTCACTTCCAACCTCACATGTTAGCCGATCAAGGGTGCCAACAACTTTCCCAGAGATACAGGGGAGCTCGGTACACAGCAAACCAACTGCTACTCACACAGGTGAGTTCTCCACTGCAGACACAGCACAGCACAGATGGTGTTGTAATCAAACAGCAATTATCAACATAGTGCAGTCAGCACTTTTACTGGATCAGGAGTCAAAGTCTGTAGGGGTAGGAGCCAGGGTAGGAGCGGGTCTGAGCCCCCAGAACTCCCTCAAGGAGGGAGAGTGGTAGCGACGGCTCTGAGCCATGGTTAGCACCTACCTGAGACAATTTGCAACGGCTCAGAGCCGTCGTTAGCACTCAAAGGGTTTAAGTATAGTGCGTGCAAAAGGGACGTTGGCCGGGCTAAACATTCTCTGGAAATTCTTCGTTACCATGGACTAGTAATATTAATTAATAATAATAGCATTATGGATTGAGCGCTAATCCTAAAGATATCTAGCGATATTGATAGCGCACCCTCCAATTGTGATCTAGGTCTATGTATTTTAAAAAATCGTGAAATCGCTCCCTTTTGTAATACCGTTATATGTAATAAGCATTGCTTGGTACTCTAATGAGAAATGGGTGCCATGAATCACATGTAGATACATATTCTGGTTGTGCCTCTGCCTCTATTTTCCCTTTTGTTTATAATGGAGTTCTAGTGCAAGCAGATGGAGAATTAAAGGGGCAGTTAAGTAATAATTAGACACTCATGATTTAGACAGAACATACAATTTTAAACAACTTTCCAATTTACTTCTATTATTTAATTAGCTTCCTTCTCTTGTTATCATTTGCTGAAAGGTTTATCTAGGAAAGCTCAGGAGCAGCAAAGAACCTAGGCTCTAGCTGCTGATTGGTTGCTGCATATATATATATATATATATATATACCGAATGTCAGTTAGAAACCAGTAGTGCATTGCTGATTCTTCAACAAATGATACAAAGAGAATTAAGCAAATTTGATACTAGAAGTAAACTGGAAAGTTGTTTAAAATTGTATGTTCTACCTAAATCATGAAGAAAAAAAATTGAGTTTCATGTCCCTTTAAGATCTGGGTGGCCATGACAACCACCTATGTGCAACAATCTATGCATCAGGGTAAGTGTTGCATATGTGACAACATACTTGCGTTATTTCTGTTAATACATATGATTTTGGCTCTCTTATTTTACATAAATTTCACACGGATAGTGTGGAGAGCTATTTGAAAAAAAATTAAAATATATGAATAAAGATAGCAGTATAATAGTAGAGACTGTTTTTGTCAAATATCCTTTCTATCCCTTAACCATATTCTTGATTTGGTGCAGCAATTAAAGGGACATGAAACCCAAACATTTTCTTTCATTTTTCCAACAGAGCATGTAATTTTAAACAACTTTCCAGTTTACTTCTATTATCAACAAACAAACTTCAGGGCAGCCAGTGCTCCAAGGGGTCAATTTATGTAGGTGCGGACAGACATGATCCGCTATAGCGAATCATGTCTGCCGCACATCGATAAATGCCGACAGCATACTCTGTCAGCATTTATCATTGCACCAGCAGTTCTTGTGAACTGCTGGTGCAATACCGCCCCCTGCAGATTGGCCGCTAGCAGGGGGTGTCAATCAACCCGATCGTATTCGATCAGGCTGATTGCTGTCCGCCACTTCAGAGGTGGCGGACAAGTTAAGGAGCAACGGTCTTAGGACTGCTGCTTCTTAACTTCCGCTTCAGTCGGAACTGAAGCGGAGAGGGTCAGAAGCAGCATTCGCTGCTTTATAAATCGACCCCTAAGACTCATCCTCCATGTAGTGGTAAAATGAAACCGCACTGATCTTCACGCTGTTTAGACACCCCCCCACGCGCTGACGTCAGCAATATGATGAATGCTGTAACATTGCAACACAAAGTAGCTGGTGCTGGTTTGTATTTTGTAATTTATGCAGATTTTTTTATAGCCACTAAAACACCCTGATATTAATCCTCTATCCACCACAACATAAAACATGGGAAACTCAGCCATTAACCCCCTAACTGCCAGACATCCCCCCTCTCATTGGTAAAAAAAAATGTATCCGTTATTAACTCCTAGCCACCAGACCCCCATAGGTAAAAATAAATAAATAATACCCCTATTAACCCTTAAACCACTATATCCCCTGTTGTTTAGGGTTCATTTTGGGGGCTTGCAGTGACATGGTCTGGGGTTGTGGTAGATTAGGGCAGAGCTCGACAAACCCAGGATCCAGGGAGCCACTGGCTCCTAGAATTTTACCCCTCACTCCTAACTTTTTGGGTGATTCTCCAAATATCTATATACAAATACCAGTGTCTGGCTCTGAAATATTTTTACTGGCTCCGAAATTTTGAACAGATTTGTCGACCACTGGATTAGGGGTTAAAGGTATTGGGGAGTTCTGGTGGTTTAGGTGTTTTTACTATCAGTTCTAGAAAGGCACTAATGCTGGTAGTTACTGATACTACGTGTGGTTACAGATTACACCAGCTTTTAAAAAGCAAGATTAAAAGTTTATTATCTCTTGCATTGGGTTTACAATGATCACCATGTAATATCAAGATTAATTTCGCCAGCATGCTAATGATCTCTTCCCATTATAAGTAAAGGATGAGCTAAATATTTTAACCAATAACTTGTAATATTGAGTCAAGCAATACTGATTGTGGCTAAGCACAAAGGGGTCGAATTATCATGCTACGTCGGACAGGGGCGTACATATGCGCCCCTGTCCGTCGCAGCTCACCTCTGGCGGGCTGAATTCTGTTGCCGGAGTTCAGCATTGCAAAAAAAATGCCGCCCCCTGCCTTAGCACAGCCAATCACTCACGGGCAGGAGCTGTCAATCTCCCTGGTCGGACGACACCAGGTAGATTAAAATTCGCCACCTAAGAGGTGGCAAAGACGTTAGGGAAGAAGCGGTCTGATGACTGTTGCTTCATAAATATGGACTGCAGATTCTCTTGTGAGAACCTGCAGTCGTAGGGGTGTAAATCCTTCAATAAATCGACTCGAAAGTATCACTCGATTTGTAATCTGACTCACAGTAAGCAAAGGTTAAAGGGACATTATACACTAGATTTTTTCTCAAATAAATGTTTTGTAGATGATCCATTTATATAGCCCATCTGATAGTGATTTTGTAACAATGTATAGTTTTGCTTATTTTTTAAGAACATTGTGCTGATTTTCAGACTCCTAACCAAGCCCCACAGTGTCAGATGTAGACATGCATTTACAGACTACTGCTGGCTCCTGTTTGTGTCATCTGTCTTTTCATATGCAGGGAAGGGGGGAGGGGAGTGTCTGCTCTTCTTGCTTTCCCAGCCCCTTTCACTGGGTGTCCCAGCCAAACCTCATCAACAGTGCTAATCTGTGAGCTTCTAAGAAATTTTTTAACGGTTTTATACTGGATTTTTAGATCAGCATCTGTGCATATTCTTCTTTATAGTAGTGTCTATTACATGCAGTTATAGGGAAATTGGTGTATACTATACCTTTAATAATGCAAAAATAACGTGCTAATGAATTAGAGCATCAAAAAAGCTGATATAATGTTTCACAATATCAAGGAGAAAAAAAAAGAAGCAGACTTTTTTCTTTCCCAGGGATTCATCATACTTTATATTGTTCACAACAATTTCCTGAACAAAACGTGAGAGACTTGTATACAGGCACACAATCAAACGCTGCTTCCGAGTCTTCTACAGCTTCTGGGAACAAATCTGTCACTACTATCACCATAATCATTAGACTGTATTTTGTTTATCTTGAGAAAAACCCAACCAGAGGGGCCTTACTCAGATCCCATGTTGTTTTATGAAGCAATAGAACTGCAGAATATGAGTACTTTAAAGGGACAGTCTAGTCAAAATTAAACTTTCATGACTTAGATAGGGTATGCATTTTAAACACATTTCTAGTTAACTTTTATCATCAAATTTGCTTTATTCAATTGGTAATCTTTGTTGAAAGCTAAACCTAGGTAGGCTCATATGATAATTTCTAAGCCCATGCAGGCCGCCTCTTTTCTCAATGCATTTGATAGTTTTTCACAGCTAGTGGGCGTTAGTTTGTGTGTGCCATATAGATAACATTATGCTCACGCCTGTGGAGTTATTTATGAGTTAGCACTGATTGGCTAAAAGAACAGAAATAAGGGGGCAGTCTGCAGAAGCTTAGATACAAGAAAATCACAGAGGTAAAAGTATATCAATATAACTGTGTTGGTTATGCAAAACGGGGGAATGAGAAATACGACTTCATTCATTACTATTGGGAATTAAGAACCTGGCCACCAGGAGGAGGCAAAGACACCCCAGCCAAAGGCTTTAATACCTCGCCCACTTCCCTAATCCCCCAGTCATTCTGCTGAGGGAACCAGGAACAGTAGGAGAAATATCAGGGTATAAATGGTGGCAGAAGAAGATGAAATTTAGGTGCGCCAAACGGAGAAACGGGTGAGAGCCGTGGTCTCTCCTCCCCCCGATGGAAATTAAATGATCAGGTAAGCATAATTTATGTTTTCCATCTAAAGGGGAGGAGAGTCCACTGCTTCATTCATTACTATTGGGAACAAATACCCAAGCTCTAGAGGACACTGAATGAAACCGGGAGGGTAAAAGGTGGACCCTAATCTGAGGGCACCACAGCCTGCAAAATCTTTCTCCCAAAAACAGCTTCCCCTGAAGCAAAAACGTCAAATTTGTAAAACTTTGTAAAAGTGTGTAAGGAGGACCAGGTAGCCTCCTTACAAATCTGCTCCATAGAGGCCTCATTCTTGAAGGCCCAAGACGAAGCCACAGCTCTAGTTGAATGAGCCGTGATCCTCTGAGGAGGCTTATGTCCCACTCATAAGCCAAGCGAATCAACCAAAAAGACATAGAAGTAGCAGAGGCCCTTTGCCCATTGTGCTTCCCAGAATACACCACAAAAAGAGATGTAGACTGTCTGAAATCCTTTGTAGCCTGAAGATAAAACTTCAAGGCACGAACCACATCCAGGTTATGAAGTAACCTCTCCATAGAAGAAGAAGGGCTAGGACACAAAGAAGGAACAACTATTTCCTGATTGATGTTACGGTTAGACACCACCTTGGGGAGAAACTCCAACCCAGTGGAAAGTACAGGCTTATCCGCATAAAACACCAACAGGAAGAGAACCTTCCAGGACAGAATCTTAATGTCTAAGGAATGCATAGGTTCAAATGGAACCCTCTGCAAAACCCAAAGGTAGGGGTCTCAAATTACCTTGGGGCCACTGGTCAAATTTTCTTCTCCTATGGGGGTCACTTCCAAAACTTGAACAAAATTAAACAATATATAGAATGCTCTATTAAACAGATACTATCAGTGATGGCTTTGTGTCATATGTGTAATCATTACATACACACCCAGACCCACACAAACAGACCCACACCCACCCACACAAACATACAGACCCACACACACATGGACCCACAAACCCACACACACATACCCACACACACATATACACAAACACACACAGACCCACACATACACAAACACACACAGACCCACACATACACAGACCAACACAGACTCACACAGACCCACACATACACAGACCCACACATACAGACCTACACAAACACACACACAGACACAAAAAACACACACAGACCCCCCCACACACACACACAGACTCACACACACACACACACACAGAGACCCCCCCCCCCCACACACACACACACAGAGACTCACACACACAAGTTATGGCATGGCAGTATTTTAAACAAAGCAAGCTATACAGCCCCTCTCTTAGATAGAGACACAAAATAAAAAAAACTCAGTATAAGGCAACTGTACTTGGCACATACCTTGCTCAACCCCATTGCTTGTCCTCCTCTGCTGCTACTCCTGACTGTCTCTGCTGCTGCCTGCTTAGACTCAATTTGCCCCACAGTCTCACTGAGAGTTACACTACACTCCCCTAGTGAAGTCCTGGGTCCACTTGTTACTGCCAACCACAAGCTCTGGGCAAAACAATCCTACTCACTCGCTTGCTTTGCTCCTCTGCTGCCACACCCACAAACAGCTATGGCACCAATTTTGGCGTACTGCACACATTCAGGGGCTTATATAGAGGCATGGGCCTGTAGCTGCAGCTCCTCGCAACCCCGGCATTAGGTTAATCAGCCCACAGCTCTCAGTTATGGGGAGTAAGTGAAGAGCCGCTTTGTAACCGGTTCGTGGGCCGGAAATGGCCCGCGGGCCAGTACTTTGAGAGCCCTGCTCTAAGGACTAAGTTTAAGCTCCAAGGCGGAGCCGTCTGTCTAAAGACAGGCCTGACCCTAGATAGAGCCTGAACAAAAGATTGGATGTCAGGGAGCTCAGCTAGTCTCCTATGCAACAAAACTGATTATGCCACAATTTGTCCCTTTAAGGAACTAGCTGCAAGACCCTTCTCCAAACCATCTTGAAGAAATGATAGAATCCTGGTGTTAGGATATAATAGGATATTGTGTGGATATGCTGAGAATACCCAAAATATATATATGTATGTTGCCACTCAGTCTCACACTGTACCTCGGGTATTAATATAAGCGTAATACCCTGGTTATGCTCATAGATCTGAGGGAGACCTTATAGAGGTATTGATGGTAAAAGTAGTCTAGAATATGTAGATAGAAAGTCTCTACAGAGTGTCAAAATGGTATTGAACAACAATTAACTTGTAGATTTACTAGTAATAAGAGATATTCCCAGAGTTACTTGTCAAGTTATGCCTGCTTGAGGAATGCAGCAGTATTTGGGAAAGGAGTATGCAGGTTGAGAGGCTGAGGCCTAGTAGAGCTGCAGTACACAGTAATGCAATATGCGTGCAAGGAAGTGGAAACAAGCAAGGTAGATGACAATAGCTGTGGCTGGGAACTTGGTACATATAATTAGGTGAGCAAACAGTTCTTATCTTATGAATAACTGTACCGTAGTCTTGCTGTAACAGTAGAAGCGGAACCGCTGTCTGAATTCTCCTGTTTGGGACTGCCGATGATGTCACACGCTGTGGTGTGCAGTGAGGAAGAGATGACAGATCCTGTGGATGCGAAGCAGCACACAGAGTTGGCGAAAATCTGTAAGAGGAAATTTCTGCAGGCAAGCAAGCAGGTTGGTAAGAGGCTGTGAAGCTTTTCCAGAAGCAGCAGAATGAAACAATGACGATAGAGGAGATCACCATAGTGGCTGGGAAACAGAGGGCTTGCCTCTGAGAGATATCCGAGTGTATCAAATTACCTAGCAAAGGTGAATAGCTAGATGAGAACTTAAATAGGGGAGTGTCATCAGCTGAGAGATGTATTTAAAGGGAACGTGTCAGCATAATAAAGGGATGAGTATGTTCCTGACACCTGGATACCTTCACCTTATGCCAAGGATATCCATGCTTCTCACACCAGGCCAAGTAAGTCCTCCACACCTTATGGTAGATGCGACGAGTGACTGGCTTCCTTGCCTGAATTAGAGTATCAATCTCACTTTCAGAAACGCCTCTCTTGGCTAAGACTAGGCGTTCAATCTCCATGCAGTCAGCCTCAGAGAATCTAGATTTCGATGTTGAAAAGGACCCTGTTCCAGCAGGTCCCTGCGACAGGGTAACCTCCGCGGCGGAGAGGATAACATCCCCACCAGATCCGCAAACCACGTCCTCCGTGGCCACGAAGGAGAAATCAGTATGGCCGAGGCCCACTCCTGATTGATGCGTGCCACTACATGAGGTAGAAGTGGTAACGGTGGGAAAATGTAAGCTAGGTTGAATCCCCAAGGAACCACTAAGGCATCTATCAGCTCTGCCTGGGGATCCCTGGACCTCGACCCGTATCAAGGTAGCTTGTAATTGAGTCTGGACGCCATGATATCTATCTCCCGCTTACCCCATCTGAGACAAATCTCCGCAAACACCTCAGGGTGAAGAGACCATTACCCCCGATGGAAGGATTGCCTGCTGAGAAAGTCCGCTTCCCAGTTGTCCACATCTGGAATGTGAATCGCTAAGAGCGAGCAATTGTGGGACTCCGCCCACTCCAGAATCCGAGAAACCTCCCTCATCACGAGGAGGCTGATGGTTGATGTAAGCCACTGAGGTAATGTTGTCGGTCTGGAATCTGATGAAACTGACCGACCCCAGAGAAGGCCATGCCTTTAGAGCACTGTAAATTGCTCGTAGTTCCAGGATGTTGATCAGAAGGAGAGACTCCTCCCTGGACCACTTTCCTTGTGCCATCCTGGCACCCAAAACAGCTCCCCATCCCATCAGACTGGCATCCGTGGTCACAATCTCCCAGGACGGTCTCAAGAAGGAAGTCCCCATGGACAGTTGCTCCGGACGAATCCACCAAGAGAGGGAGTTCCGAGTCCGAGCAGCCATGGATATCAGCTGTGATAGATCTGAATGATCGCCGTTCCACTGTCTCAACATGCACAATTGAAGAGGTCTGAGATGGAACCTGGCGAATGGGATGACATCTATGCTTGAAACCATGAGACCTATCACCTCCATACATTGAGCCACCGATGGGCTTGTGGAGGACTGAACAGCAAGAAAAGTGGACGCAAGCTTCCTGCATTGCTGATCTGTGAGAAATATCTTCATGGACATAGAGTCTATTATCTTGCCCAGGAACTACACCCTGTTGCTGGGAACCAGGGAACTCTTTCCTGAGTTGATCTTCCAACCGTGAGATTGGAGCAGAAGAAGAAGAGCCCTCGAATGATCCTCTGCAAGGCTGAGCGACGGCACCTGAACTAGGATGTTGTCCAGGTAAGGTGCCACCGCAATGCCCCTGGATCTGGCCACTGCAAGCAGCGCCCCCAGAACCTTCGTGAAGACTCTCTGGGCCATTGTTAGACCAAAGGGAAGGGCCACAAACTGGAAGTGTTGGTCCAGAAACGCAAATTTTAGGAATCTGAAGTGGCCCCTGTGGATTGGCACATGAAGGTAAGCATCCTTCAAGTCTACAGTTGTCATGAACTGTCCCTCTTGAACTAGGGGCAGAATAGATCTTGCGGTAGCAATTAGCACTCAGCAAAAGTGCCCCAAATGCTCTCAAAATAGAGGGCAATATAATTTTTTATTTTTAAAAATTAAGCATTTTTATTAAAATAAAAACCAACTGCACTAGACAGTTTTGGGGCTTTAAAGTTTGTGGGAGTGGGGCACTGAAAATTCTAGCGGCCTATGGGAACTGTGTGTTCCCAGTAAATATATATGTGTATGCCTATATACATATATATTTATGTGTTAATATGTGTATATGAACATATTAACACATAAATATATATGTATATCAGCCAGTGACGTGCAATGACGTCAGAGGCTGGTGAGGCAGTGGCTAGGATACGCCTTTATTCTTTAGATATCCTTTGTTGAAGAAATAGCAATGCACATGGGTGAGCCAATCACATGAGGTATCTATGTGCAGCCACCAATCAGCAGCTACTGAGCATATTTAGATATGATTTTCAACAAAGGATATCAAAAGAATGAAGAAAATTAGATATTTGATGTAAATTGTAAAGTTATTTAAAATTGCATGCTCTTTCTAAATCATGAAAGAAAACATATGGGTTTCATGTCCCTTTAAATGGTGTCTTGGAAAACTGGTCCACTTAGTAAACATCTGATTTTAGTGTAAAGGATTGTAACAGAAACTCTTGCCAGATAACAAAATGCTTGCTCTGATTATGAGATCTAGAAAATCCAGGCCCATTAAAATATGTTTAAAACATACTTTTTACTTTAATGCAGCAAATTATGCTTATAGATTCCTTCATTATTCAGTAAATATAAAAATGTCTTTATCCAGTGGCAGCTGGTGAAATTTAAAGATGGTGGGGCGCTTGACCCCACCCCTTTAAATAAAGCCACATCCTCAGATGGCACCACCATTTCATTAATTAAATAAATAAAAGGTAGACAGAAACACAGAAAAGCACTCGGGGGGAGAGGGAGAGAGAGACAGTGGGAGATAGAGAGAGAGACACAGAGGGTTAGAGAGAAAGAGAGAGAGGCACAATCACACACAGAGGGTTAGAGAGACACATAAGGGATGAGAGAGTCAGAGGGGGAGGAAGAGAGACAGAGAGGGAAAGAGATCATGGGGGAGAACGACACATAAGGAGAGAGACAGAGGGAGTGGGAGAGACAGGGAGATAGATGGATAGAGAGAGATGGATAGAGAGAGAGAGACAGACGGATAGAGAAAGAGAGATGGATAGAGAGAGAGGGAGACACACAAGGGGGGGAAGAGGGACTACAGAAAGGGGGGAGACACCACTGAATTTTTAAGTAATATTTTAAGTGACTATTAAATGCTCATAGTATAAAATATATTTTAAATATCTGAAACAGAACAGCACATATGAATGGGAGCATAAATAAATTATTATTTGTTGTCCAACATACACCTAAGGTATCACTGGTTTAAATGAAATACTATAGCTACATGAGACAGAGGGGAGAGAGAGAGGGGGGGGGAGAGAGAGAGAGAGAGAGAGAGAGAGAGAGAGAGAGGGGAAAGAGAGAGATAGAGAGACAGAGGGGAGAGAGAGAAAGAGGGGAGAGAGAGACAGAGACAGAGGGGGGGGAGAGAGACAGAGACTGAGAGAGAGAGAGAGAGAGAGAGAGAGAGAGAGAGAGAGGGGGGGGGAGAGAGAGAGACAGAGGGGAATGAGACAGAAGGGGGAGAGAGGGAGACGAGGGAGGAGAGAGACACATAATTGGGGAGAGAGGGAACACTGAAATGGGGGATTCACCACTGAATGTTTAAGTAATATTTTAAGTGACTATCAAATGCTTATAGTCTACAATCTATTTTAAATATCTGAAACAGAACAGCACATATGAATGGGAGCATTAATAAATTATTATTTGTTGTCTACATCTGGGTTGTCCAACATACACCTAAGGAATCGCTGGTTTAAATTAAATACTATAGCTACAGGAGCCATGGAAAATATTTTCTATAACTCATTCTAAATTGCTTGGTTTCATTTTACATTACCATGCTGTTGGTCTAGCTTACTCTGGTCAAATAACAACTCAGCCATACAAACAGCATAATAGTAAGATAATGTTGTGAGAAAACACAGTTGCAAAGCTACAGAGAGTTCATAAGTTCAGAAAGAGAGTGATGAGACTATAAACTAGTGTGGAGTACAGAGGCAAGCTGCTAAAGTAGTGGGTGTAAAGTTTGAGTAAACAAAATACAAAAATGATCCTTAAACTACTGTAAAAGAGTAAAAAAACAAAAAAACACTAAACCACATTCATTAAATTATAATTTTCACTAACAGAATCCCTTTCAGCAAAATCTAAGGTTGCAGCACATACTTCAATAAAATGTGGCTAAAACACTGCTCACTGCATCTCTTCCTGCTCTGTAAGGAAGTGACAGTGGCACATTCCACTACACTTGGAGGGGAAGTACAGAACTCTCTTTTTAACTGAAGCAAAGCTGGCAACTGCACAGGGCAGCAACAAAATAAATGAAAGTAGTTTTTTTCCATTTTTGTTTTGTTTTATATGATTTACCATCCAGCCACAACCCTAAGTTCCCCTGACTGATGCCTCTCACTGGATTGGGTCAGCCCCAAAGATGCCTGCTTCAAATAAGCACTTATGGGCCATGCAATGATCTTAACCACTTTCATCCAGTAGGTGGCGCAGCATGTTGTGTACTGGAGGGCAGCAGCCAGCAGACCTGCTTGTACCTCTCCATTGCACAACATGTAGCTGTGAAGAAAAAAAATGGTGTGGGGGGGGGGGGGGAAATTGCAATTTTTTTTTAATTTTTTTTTTAAAGCCAATCAAAAATATATATTTTTGCCCATATGAGAGGTGAAACCCTGCCTCACCTGCCTCTAGTGACTGCATGTCACTATCAGCATATACATATATATTTAAAAATGCTGCAATCAGTTTGTGACTTACCCCCTTCGCTTTGCTTAGGTTCTGTACCATGTATGACGGCATCAAAACAAGGCTCCCATTGGAACCTATGGAACCACTCTCTCATAAGTGCAATGCGATATTTAGAGCTCCGCTTGGAATCTAGCCCTTAAAGGGACATTATACACTAATTTTTTCTTTGCATAAATGCTTTGTAGATGATCTATTTATATAGCCCATAAAGATTTTCTTTTTTTAAATGTATAGTTTTGCTTATTTTTAAATAACATTGCTCTGATTTTCAGACCCCTAACCAAGCCCCAAAGTTTTAGGAGAATACCGTTAGATACCTACTCCAGCTTGCTCCTGTTTGTGTAAAGGGTCTTTTGATATGCAAAAGAAGGGGGAGGGGGGAGTGTCTTTTTTCACACTTGCAGTGGGCTTTCCAACTACCTTCTCAACAGTGCTAAACTGGGAGCTTCTAAGTAAGTTTTTAAACAGTTTTATACTGGATTTTTATATCAGTATCTGTGCATCTTTTTCTTTATAGTAGTGTCTACATGCAGTTATATGAAAATTGGTGTATACTGTGCCTTTAATACATCTTGGGCTAGATTATGGGTGGAGCATTAAATATCGCTTGCATGCAACATTTCCCTGTTTGCGCACGCGCGCGATAATTTAGCACTCCACTTGTAATCTGGCACCTTTTAAGCAGAGTATTGAAGATATTCCCCGTCTCCTTCTAGTTATGTGTGTCACCATGTTGATATCTAGCTTTCACTGTATTTCAGAGCTGATGTGGTTCTGCATGTGTGCAGCAACTCTCCTTCAAATACCTACAGTGTAACCTAGGTTCCAAAATGGTGCATAAAATGTATTTAATTTGTAACCTATTAACCCCTAAACCTCCGGCCCCCCACATAGCCGCTACTAAATAAACCTATTAACCCCAAAACCGAAAGCCCCCCACATTGCCGCTACCAAATAAAGCTATTAACCCCTAAACCGCCAGCCCCCCCACAACACCTCCCTTACTTTAAATTAAAAGTACAATATAACTCTCTTAAAATAAATAAAAACTTTGAAAATCTCCCTGCAACTTCCAAGCTCACACCCACAGCAATATATTTGAAAATCTCCCTGCAACTTCCAAGCTCACACCCACAGCAATATATTTGAAAATCTCCCTGCAACTTCCAAGCTCACACCCACAGCAATATCTTTGAAAATCTCCCTGCAACTTCCAAGCTCACACCCACAGCAATATCTTTAAAAATCTCCCTGCAACTTCCAAGCTCACACCCAAAGCAATATCTTTGAAAATCTGCATGCACTAGCCCTCCAAGCCTCCCTCCACCTCCCATCCTGGTGTTTACCTTAATATATAAACACCTCCTAACAGTAATTAGGTGCAGCTGTCGCTAACAAACCAGGTTAGAGACAATAATTCACACTCACAGCCTCTATACTGACACTTTACCATATTCTGATACACTCTCCCAACCCTCATTTCCACGCCACACACTTCACCCACTCTCAGTTTACCCTGCCTTATATCAGACTTATTTCCCTTACCTTTCGTGTCCATTCCCTCTCCCTTAGATTGTAAGCTTGAGAGCCTTTCTACCTGCAGGACAATTTGTATTTAAAGTGAACTACTACTGATTGTGCTCAAGGGCAGGGCATTCATCTCCTTTTGTATAACTCAATTATTGCACCTACAACTGTAATGCACCCCAATACTGTTCTTGTTTGTTTGTGTATGTAATGCATCCCTGTAATGTTTAACTATTACTTGTATAGAGCTGCGTAATCTGCTGGCGCTTTATAAATACCTGATAATAATAATAATAATAATAATAATACCTGTGAAATAAAAATAAACCTAACATTAAGCTATAAATTAACCAAAAAATACTATTCTAATAAAATAAAAAAATACTACCAATAAAAAAATCTAAATTACAAATTTAAAAAACCTAACACTAGGGGAAAAAAATAAAAATCTAAAATTACAAAAAATAATAAACACTAAATTACGAAAAATAAAAAACACTACAGCTTACAAAAAATAATAAACGAAATTATCAACAACAAAAAAACAATTACACCTAATCAAATAGACCTATAAAAATAAAAAAGCACTCCAAAATAAAAACACCCCATAGCCTACAATAAACTACCAATAGCCATTAAAAGGGCCTTTTGTAGGGCATTGCCCTAAGTTAAACAGCTTTTTTACCTGTAAAAAAATACAAAGTCCCCCCAACAGTAAAACCCACCACCCACCCAACCAACCCTGCAAAATAAAAAAAAAACTAAGTTACCTATTGCCCCTAAAGGGGCATTTGTATGGGCATTGCCCTTATAAGAGCATTCAGCTCTTTTCCAAAAGCCTAAAGCCCTAATCTTAAAAAAACATAATTTATGCTTACCTGATAAATTCCTTTCTTCTGTAGTGTGATCAGTCCACGGGTCATCATTACTTCTGGGATATTACTCCTCCCCAACAGGAAGTGCAAGAGGATTCACCCAGCAGAGCTGCATATAGCTCCTCCCCTCTACGTCACTCCCAGTCATTCGACCAAGGACCAACGAGAAAGGAAAAGCCAAGGGTGAAGTGGTGACTGGAGTATAAATTAAAAAATATTTACCTGCCTTAAAAACAGGGCGGGCCGTGGACTGATCACACTACAGAAGAAAGGAATTTATCAGGTAAGCATAAATTATGTTTTCTTCTGTTAAGTGTGATCAGTCCACGGGTCATCATTACTTCTGGGATACCAATACCAAAGCAAAAGTACACGGATGACGGGAGGGATAGGCAGGCTCTTTATACAGAAGGAACCACTGCCTGAAGAACCTTTCTCCCAAAAATAGCCTCCGATGAAGCAAAAGTGTCAAATTTGTAAAATTTGGAAAAAGTATGAAGCGAAGACCAAGTTGCAGCCTTGCAAATCTGTTCAACAGAGGCCTCATTCTTGAAGGCCCAAGTGGAAGCCACAGCTCTAGTAGAATGAGCTGTAATTCTTTCAGGAGGCTGCTGTCCAGCAGTCTCATAAGCTAAACGAATTATGCTAAGAAGCCAAAAAGAAAGAGAGGTAGCGGAAGCTTTTTGACCTCTCCTCTGCCCAGAGTAAATGACAAACAGAGAAGACGTTTGTCGAAATTCCTTAGTTGCCTGTAAGTAAAATTTTAGAGCACGGACTACATCCAGGTTGTGCAGTAGACGTTCCTTCTTTGAAGAAGGATTTGGGCATAAAGAAGGAACAACAATCTCTTGATTGATATTCCTGTTAGTAACTACCTTAGGTAAGAACCCAGGTTTAGTACGCAGGACTACCTTATCCGAATGAAAAATCAAATAAGGAGAATCACAATGTAAGGCTGATAATTCAGAGACTCTTCGAGCCGAGGAAATAGCCATTAAAAATAGAACTTTCCAAGATAACAACTTTATATCAATGGAATGAAGGGGTTCAAACGGAACGCCCTGTAAAACATTAAGAACAAGGTTTAAACTCCATGGTGGAGCAACAGTTTTAAACACAGGCTTAATCCTGGCCAAAGCCTGACAAAAAGCCTGGACGTCAGGAACTTCTGACAGACGTTTGTGTAACAGAATGGACAGAGCTGAGATCTGTCCCTTTAAAGAACTAGCAGATAAACCCTTTTCTAAACCTTCTTGTAGAAAAGACAATATCCTAGGAATCCTAACCTTACTCCAAGAGTAACCTTTGGATTCACACCAATATAGGTATTTACGCCATATCTTATGGTAAATCTTTCTGGTAACAGGTTTCCTAGCCTGTATTAAGGTATCAATAACTGACTCAGAAAACCCACGTCTTGATAAAATCAAGCGTTCAATTTCCAAGCAGTCAGCTTCAGAGAAGTTAGATTTTGATGTTTGAAGGGACCCTGTATCAGAAGGTCCTGTTTCAGAGGTAGAGACCAAGGTGGACAGGATGACATGTCCACCAGGTCTGCATACCAAGTCCTGCGTGGCCACGCAGGTGCTATTAGAATCACTGATGCTCTCTCTTGTTTGATTCTGGCAATCAATCGAGGAAGCAACGGGAAGGGTGGAAACACGTAAGCCATCCTGAAGTCCCAAGGTGCTGTCAGAGCATCTATCAGGACTGCTCCTGGATCCCTGGATCTGGACCCGTAACGAGGAAGCTTGGCGTTCTGTCGAGACGCCATGAGATCTATCTCTGGTTTGCCCCAACGTCGAAGTATTTGGGCAAAGACCTCCGGATGAAGTTCCCACTCCCCCGGGTGAAAAGTCTGACGACTTAAGAAATCCGCCTCCCAGTTCTCCACTCCCGGGATGTGGATTGCTGACAGGTGGCAAGAGTGAGACTCTGCCCAGCGAATTATCTTTGATACTTCCATCATAGCTAGGGAGCTTCTTGTCCCTCCCTGATGGTTGATGTAAGCTACAGTCGTGATGTTGTCCGACTGAAACCTGATGAACCCCCGAGTTGTCAACTGGGGCCAAGCCAGGAGGGCATTGAGAACTGCTCTCAATTCCAGAATGTTTATTGGCAGGAGACTCTCCTCCTGACTCCATTGTCCCTGAGCCTTCAGAGAATTCCAGACGGCACCCCAACCTAGAAGGCTGGCGTCTGTTGTTACAATTGTCCAGTCTGGTCTGCTGAATGGCATCCCCCTGGACAGATGTGGCCGAGAAAGCCACCATAGAAGAGAATTTCTGGTCTCTTGATCCAGATTCAGAGAAGGGGATAAGTCTGAGTAATCCCCATTCCACTGACTTAGCATGCACAGTTGCAGTGGTCTGAGGTGTAAGCGTGCAAAGGGTACTATGTCCATTGCCGCTACCATTAAGCCGATTACCTCCATGCATTGAGCCACTGACGGGTGTTGAATGGAATGAAGGGTGCGGCAAGCACTTTGAAGTCTTGTTAGCCTGTCCTCTGTCAGGTAAATCTTCATTTCTACAGAATCTATAAGAGTCCCCAGGAAGGGAACTCTTGTGAGTGGAACGAGTGAACTTTTCTTTTCGTTCACCTTCCATCCATGTGACCTTAGAAATGCCAGCACTAACTCTGTATGAGACTTGGCAGTTTGAAAGCTTGAAGCTTGTATCAGAATGTCGTCTAGGTATGGAGCTACCGAGATTCCCCGCGGTCTTAGTACCGCCAGAAGAGCACCCAGAACCTTTGTGAAGATTCTTGGAGCTGTAGCCAATCCGAATGGAAGAGCCACAAACTGGTAATGCCTGTCTAGGAAGGCAAACCTTAGGTACCGATAATGATCTTTGTGAATCGGTATGTGAAGGTAAGCATCTTTTAAATCTACAGTGGTCATGTACTGACCTTCTTGGATCATAGGTAAAATTGTCCGAATAGTCTCCATCTTGAACGATGGAACTCTTAGGAATTTGTTTAGGATCTTTAAGTCCAGGATTGGTCTGAAAGTTCCCTCTTTTTTGGGAACCACAAACAGATTTGAGTAAAACCCCTGTCCCTGTTCTGATCGTGGAACTGGATGGATTACTCCCATTAACAAGAGCTCTTGTACGCAGCGTAGAAACGCCTCTTTCTTTGTCTGGATTGTTGACAATCTTGACAGATGAAATCTCTTGGAGGAGAGTATTTGAAGTCCAGAAGGTATCCCTGAGATATTATCTCTAGCGCCCAGGGATCCTGAACATCTCTTGCCCAAGCCTGGGCGAAGAGAGAAAGTCTGCCCCCCACTAGATCCGATCCCGGATCGGGGGCCCTCAATTCATGCTGTTTTAGGGGCAGCAGCAGGTTTCCTAGTCTGCTTGCCCTTGTTCCAGGACTGGTTAGGTTTCCAGCCTTGTCTGTAGCGAGCAACAGCTCCTTCCTGTTTTGGTGCAGAGGAAGTTGATGCTGCTCCTGCTTTGAAATTACGAAAGGAACGAAAATTAGACTGTCTAGTCTTGGCTTTGGCTTTGTCCTGAGGCAGGGCATGGCCTTTACCTCCTGTAATGTCAGCGATAATCTCTTTCAACCCGGGCCCGAATAAGGTCTGCCCTTTGAAAGGTATATTAAGCAATTTAGACTTAGAAGTAACATCAGCTGACCAGGATTTTAGCCACAGCGCCCTGCGTGCCTGAATGGCGAATCCTGAATTCTTCGCCGTAAGTTTAGTAAGATGTACTACAGCCTCCGAAATGAATGAATTAGCTAGTTTAAGGACTCTAAGCCTGTCCGTAATGTCGTCCAGAGTAGCTGAACCAATGTTCTCTTCCAGAGACTCAATCCAGAATGCCGCTGCAGCCGTGATCGGCGCAATGCATGCAAGGGGTTGCAATATAAAACCTTGTTGAACAAACATTTTCTTAAGGTAACCCTCTAACTTTTTATCCATTGGATCTGAAAAAGCACAGCTATCCTCCACCGGGATAGTGGTACGCTTAGCTAAGGTAGAAACTGCTCCCTCCACCTTAGGGACCGTTTGCCATAAGTCCCTTGTGGTGGCGTCTATTGGAAACATTTTTCTAAATATCGGAGGGGGTGAGAACGGCACACCGGGTCTATCCCACTCCTTAGTAACAATTTCAGTAAGTCTCTTAGGTATAGGAAAAACCTCAGTACTCGACGGTACCGCAAAATATTTATCCAACCTACACATTTTCTCTGGTATTGCAACTGTGTTACAATCATTCAGAGCCGCTAACACCTCCCCTAGTAATACACGGAGGTTTTCCAGTTTAAATTTAAAATTTGAAATATCTGAATCCAGTCTGTTTGGATCAGAACCGTCACCCACAGAATGAAGTTCTCCGTCCTCATGTTCTGCCACCTGTGACGCAGTGTCTGACATGGCCCTAATATTATCAGCGCACTCTGTTCTCACCCCAGAGTGATCACGCTTACCTCTTAGTTCTGGTAATTTAGCCAAAACCTCAGTCATAACAGTAGCCATATCCTGTAATGTGATTTGTAATGGCCGCCCAGATGTACTCGGCGCTACAATATCACGCACCTCCCTCTGAGCGGGAGATGTGGGTACTGACACGTGAGGCGAGTTAGTCGGAATAACTCTCCCCTCGTTGTTTGGTGAAATTTGTTCAATTTGTACAGATTGATTTTTATTTAAAGTAGCATCAATACAGTTAGTACATAAATTTCTATTGGGCTCCACTTTGGCATTGCAACAAATGACACAGGTATCATCCTCTGAATCAGACATGTTTAACACACTAGCAAATAAACTTGCAACTTGGAAATACAATTCAATTAGAATAATATTAAAACGTACTGTGCCTTTAAGAAGCACAGAAGATCTATGACAGTTGAAAATTAATAAATTGAAACAGTTATAGCCTCAATCCTTGTAAACAACACAACTTTAGCAAAGGTTTAATCCCATTAGCAAAGATAACAAATTCTGAAAGCAGGAAACAAATTACAGAATAAACGTTTTTTATCTCAGTCAAACTATAATTCTCACAGCTCTGCTGAGAGAAATTACCTCCCTCAAAATAAGTTTTGAAGACCCCTGAGCTCTGTAGAGATGAACCGGATCATGCAGGGAATACAATGAGTTGCTGACTGAAATATTTGATGCATAGAAAAAGCGCCAAAAAACGGCCCCTCCCCCTCACACACAGCAGTGAGGGAGAACAGAAACTGTCAGAAAACAGATTAAGCAACTGCCAAGTGGAAAAATAGTGCCCAAACATTTATTCACTCAGTACCTCAGCAAATGAAAACGATTTTACATTCCAGCAAAAACGTTAAACATAATCTCTAGTTATTAAACAGCTTTATGTATTTCTTACAGTGTAATTCTAGTGAAGTACCATTCCCCAGAATACTGAAGTGTAAAGTATACATACATGACATTATATCGGTATGGCAGGATTTTCTCATCAATTCCATTGTCAGAAAATAAAAACTGCTACATACCTCTATGCAGATTCATCTGCCCGCTGTCCCCTGATCTGAAGTTTACCTCTCCTCAGATGGCCGAGAAACAGCAATATGATCTTAACTACTCCGGCTAAAATCATAACAAAAACTCTGGTAGATTCTTCTTCAAACTCTGCCAGAGAGATAATAACACACTCCGGTGCTATTTTAAAATAACAAACTTTTGATTGAAGATATAAAACTAAGTATAATCACCATAGTCCTCTCACACATCCTATCTAGTCGTTGGGTGCAAGAGAATGACTGGGAGTGACGTAGAGGGGAGGAGCTATATGCAGCTCTGCTGGGTGAATCCTCTTGCACTTCCTGTTGGGGAGGAGTAATATCCCAGAAGTAATGATGACCCGTGGACTGATCACACTTAACAGAAGAAAAAAACACACCAAAAAAACTAAACAAAACCCATAACACTAACCCCATAAAATCTACTCACGGTTCCTGAAGTCCGGACATCCATCTCCATCCAGGCGACGAGAAGTCTTCATCCAGGCAGCGATATCTTCATCCATCCCGGGGGCCTCTAATATCTTTATCCCGGTGGCGCTGAGCCATCCTGGAAGCTAATCCCATCTTGCGCGGGGCGTCCTCTTCATACGGTCACTGCCGTACACTGAAGTTGAAGCCGTTTCAAAATGGCGTACCTTGCATTCCTATTGATTGATATTATTCTGATGAGAGCTTCTGAAATCCTATTGGCTGTTCAAAACAGCCAATTGGATGAGAGCGACTGAAATCCTATTGAAGGATTTGAAAAACCAATAGGATTTCAATGCTAACTGCTAACTTTTATTATTGTATAAACTGCTATGTCTATGTTATATATGTGATTAGATGTACCAGTTGTGACCGACAGTATGTTGGTTGCACCTCACGTGAAGCAATATGCATTTGTGAGCATTTGAATGATATTGAACATGGCAATAATGCCACAGGTGCAGCAAAACATTTTAATTCCCATCACAATTAGACCACTGACTTTTAATCTTGGATGGTGATTGATAGGATACAGAAAAGATCTAGAGGTGGAGACAGAAACAGAGATTTATACAAAAAAAGAGGCGTTTTGGATCTTCACATTAAGGACCAGGCGACCCCAAGGATTGAACATAGAGACTGATATTATTAATTTTTGGTAAAGTCTTACCATTAGTGCACAATTTATTTCCCATGCCAATGACTGAGATACCATTGAACTAGTATGAACTAGTATGAACCAGTATGGGACATTAGGTAGTAACGTCCCTTTAAGAATAACAATCTATATCCTTGACAAAAGTTGAATAATTGAAATGACTGAATTTTAGCATATTGACTTAATCAAATAGATTAGGTTAATGTGTTTTTGTAATCCTATACTAGAGGATTGATACATTTGATGTAGCCATTATTGTGTTAATTTAGTAAAGTACAAGATATAAGGTTATCATCTTTATTTTCATTCATTTTTAGTCCTGTAGAATAGTAATCCTTTACAAAGACTGATACAGCAGCATAGTACTCAATAGAATCAACAATTTAATTATTATTATACTTTATTTATGAAGCGCCATCATATTCCGCAGCGCTGTCCATGGATACAGTTAATTTAAATAAAACAATATAAAACTTGTAACAGACAGGACACAATTTACAAACACATACAGGAGGAATTGAGGGCCCTATTCCTGTGGGAACTAGAAACAATCTAGAAGGGTAGGAGGTTGAGAAGCAGGAGGTGAGGACTGCAAGATTGAGAAATATGTCAATGCAGAGTTAGATGAGGGAAATGTTGTTAGGTAAGTGAAATTAATATATTATTGAGTTGGGTTGTAGGCTTCCCTGAACAGAAAAAACCTCCGAGAGCATTTAAAGGAAGAAAGATTAGGGCAAAGCCTGACAGCACAAGGGAGAGTGTTCCAGAGGGTAGGTGCTGCACGACAGAAGTCCTGCAGTCCAGCATGAGAAGAGGTGATAGTCGCAGATGCAAGGAGCAGGTCATTGTTGGATCTTAGTGGACGGGCTAGAGTATACGTGTTGATTAGAGAGGATAGGTAGAGGGAAGCAGTGTTGGTGAGCGTTTTGTATGCAAGAGTGAGAATTTTGAATTTAATTCTGCTGTGAATGGGGAGCCAATGAAGGGACTCGCAGAGAGGTGCAGCAGATACAGAGCGACGGGAAAGATGGATCAGCCTTGCAGAGGCATTTAGGATGAATTGAAGGGGGGAGAGGCGGGAAAGAGGAAGGCCAGTAAATAGGTTATTGCAGTACTCAAGTCGGGAAATAACAAGGGAATGGATTATTTGCTTTGTGGTGTTAGCGCACAGAAAAGGGATTGGAGTCAAGTGTAACCTCGAGGCAGTGGACCTGAGGCGATGGGGAAATGGTGATGCCGTCAACATGGATAGAGAAGTCACAAGTCGGCGTAGAGCTTGAGGGGGGATAAGAAGGAGCTCAGTCATGGACATGTTAATCTTTATGTGGTGAGAGGCCATCCAGGAAGAAATACCAGATAAGCAGTCGCTGACATGCAAAAGGACAGAGTGAGAGAGAGCAGGGGTGGACAGGTAGATCTGGGTGTCATCAGCATAGAGGTGATATTTGAAGCCATAACGGTTGATAAGTTTACCCAGCGAAGAAGTATAAATGGAGAAGAGTAGAGGACCCACAACAGATGCTTGAGGTACTCCAACAGACAGAAGCATTAGAGAGGAGGAGTCGCCGGCAAATGACACAGAAAAAGACCTGTGAGAAAGAGAGGAATGAATCCACGAAAGAGCAGTGTCACAGAGGCCAAAAGAGCTAATGGTCTGTAGGAGGAGGGGGTGGTCAACTGTGTCGAAGGCAGCTGAGAGGTCAAGTAAGATGAGTATAGAGTAGTGGCCAATATTTTTAGCAGAGAGAAGATCGTTAGTAACCTTGGTAAGGGCAGTCTCAGTTGAGTGTTTGGGGCAGAATCCGGATTACAGGGGGTCAAGCAAGGAGTTGGTGGACAGGAAGTGGGTTAGGCGATTGTAAACTAGTTTTTCAAGGAGTTTTGATGTTAGTGGAAGCAGTGATATGGGGAGGTAGCTTTCAGGAGAATTAGGGTAGAGGGAGTTTTTTTGAGTATGAGAGTGACTTTTGCGTGTTTGAGAGAATATGGGAATGAGCCGGTAGAGAGAGATAGATTGAAGATGTGGGTAAGAGCAGGAGTGAGGGTGGAAGATAGGGAGGGTATTAGATAGGAAGGGATATTGTAGTGAGCAGTGCCGGCCTTTGGGCAAGGCGAGCAAGGCGGACGCCTAGGGCCCCAGGCCTGGTGGGCCGCCGCTGCACCGGTTGAAATAAAAAAAATAAAAAAAATTATTCCCATTTTATTTTTTAATTTGGCGTCATTTTTTTTTGCCGGGAAAACAGCATGAGGAGCGGCCGAGAGGAGGCACTGGTGACAGGCAGGCAATCATCATGGGTAGCGATCTGAATTATTGGTGGATATACACTTTTATTCCCCAATCATTCAGCTAAGAGGTGGGTGGTGAGTGAGTGACTGGTGCTGAGAGGGGAGGAGGTGGGAGCGGTGAGTTTCCGCCCACGTCACGTCACGTGAGTCAGATCAGTCAGTTTGAGTCATTCAAGTGCAGGGCGGGAAGGAGACTGGAGAGAGTGGGACCGGACCGGAGGAGTGAGTCAGTCACAGTGAGTAGTCAGGGGCTGGGCTGGCCTGGGCGTTCGCTGCACAGTACAGTCACTCCTCTGATTAGTGTTGTGCTAATGTGCTGCTTAGTTTGTTCAGTTGCTTACCAATCTGCCTGCAGCCTGGCCTGAAGTACTGACACAGGGATGGGGACATAATTTTATTGCTGGGGGCATCATTTTATTGCAGGGGGCTGGCCTGGGGGCTTAATTTTATTGCTGGGGGGGCTGGCCTGGGGGCTTCATTTTATTGCTGGGGCTGGTGGCATCATTTATTGCAGGGGGTTCAGGGCATTATTTTATTGCTAGTAGCATCATTTTATTGCTGGGAGCATCATTTTATTGCTGGGAGCATCATTTTATTGCAGGGGTGCTGCTGGGAGCATCATTTTATTGCAGCGGTGCTGCTGGGGGCATCACTTATGGCTGGGGGCATAATTTTATTGCAGCGGGGCTGGCTGGGGCCATCAATTATGGCTGGGGGCATCATTTTATTGCAGGGGGGGTGGCTGGGGGCATCATTTTATTGCAGAGGGTCTGGCTGGGGGCATCATTTTATTGCAGTGGGGCTCAGGGCATCATTTTATTGCAGGGGGCTGGGGGCATCATTTATTACAGAGGGGGTCTGGGAGCATAGTTTTATTGCAGGGGTGCTGGGGGGGAATCATTTATTGCTGGGGGCATAATTTATTACAGAGGGGGGCTAGGAGCATAATTTGATTGCAGGGGTGCTGGGGGGAATAATTTATTCCTGGGGGCATAATTTATTACAGAGGGGGGCTGGGAGCATAATCTTATTGCAGGGGTGCTGGGGGCATCAGTTTATTGCTGGGGGCATCATTTTATTGCAGGGGGCTGCTGGGGGCATCATTTATTGCTGGGGCATAATTTATTACAGAGGGGAGCTGGGAGCATAATTTGATTGCAGGGGTGCTGGGGGGAATAATTTATTGCTGGGGGCATAATTTATTACAGAGGGGGGCTGGGAGCATAATTTGATTGCAAGGGTGCTGGGGTCATCAGTTTATTGCTGGGAGCATCATTTTATTGCAGGGGCTGCTGGGAGCATCATTTTATTGCAGGGATTGCAGGGGGCTGAGAAAATAATGTTATTGCTGGGGGCATCATTTTATTGCAGGGGGCTGGCCTGGGGGTTTCATTTTATTGCTATGGGCATCATTTATTGCAGGGGGCTCAGGGTATCATTTATTGCAGGGGGCTGGGGGCATCATTTTATTGCTGGGGTATCATTTTATTGCAGGGGGGTTGGGAGCCTCATTTATTGCTGGGGCATAATTTATTACAGAGGGGGGCTGGGAGTATAATTTTATTGCAAGGGTGCTGGGGGGAATCATTTTATTGCAGGGGGCTGCTGGGGGCATCATATATGGCTGGAGGAATATTTTTTTTTTTTTTTAATTTTCAAAAGAGCTTTATTAAGAGAATTGATATTTTACAGCACTTATAAGAATAACATATCATATAACACATAGACAAGTAAAAGTTTGTTGCATATTTACTGATGGTGTGATAAGACCGCGTGCTTTTGCTGTGAGTCCACTTATACAACAAATCATGAGTTTTATCAGTTCATAAGGTACGCTTAAGAAAAGATAGATGAGGACCTAAGAAGATGTTGGTTGAACAGGACAAGTGGACTAAACTTAATAATCGCTCTATCTATACCCCAGCTGTGGGGACCTCTCTTGGATCCCATGTCTAAAAAGATCTTCGGATATGCTGGTGTTGGGGTTAACCTAACTATCAATAAACCTTGTATACACAAACAAAAAACAAACAAAAAAACCTTTAAACATAGTAGGGGAGTTGCTTATATACCTGTTCGGGAAGGCATATGTAATGTTGTGTGGTAGTTGGTGGCCTGTAAAGTGAGGGGGCAATTAGTGGCTGTAGTATATTTATCCTAGATTCCTAGTTGTTTTTATTTGAGTATTATATTTTGTTACCAGGCTTTGGCGGTATCTTGATGGTGGTATAGTGACAGTTTCTTTATACGATGTGCCTATTGTGAGTTCATGATGTCCTCTATATTAGGTGTCCTGCGCTGCATCTGAGTTATAAGGGATTAAACTTTTTGTTTGCCTCCCTGACCGCAGCTCCGGCCGAAAGCCGCGCCAGGGTTTATTTTTGTTTACAGCCCTAGATGTCCTACGTATGGTATCTTTTCCGTGTGTAGCTAGTATGTTCGAAAGGTAACATATGATGTAATAACTTTTGAAAAAGGAACACCTCCTAAGTATTATCTGTAGCCTATGCAAAACATACTAAAGGAAAAGCATAAGTTTCGTCACATACTGGCCTAGATTTGGAGTTTGGCGGTAGACGTGAAAACCAGCGTTAGAGGCTCCTAATGCTGGTTTTAGGCTACCACCGGTATTTGGAGTAATTCAAAAAAGGGTCTAACGCTCACTTTTCAGCTGCGACTTTTCCATACCGCAGATCCCCTTACGTCAATTGCGTATCCTATCTTTTCAATGGGATCTTTCTAACTCCGGTATTTAGAGTCGTGGCTGAAGTGAGCGTTAGAATTCTAACGACAAAACTCCAGCCGCAGAAAAAAGTCAGTAGTTAAGAGCTTTCTGGGCTAACGCCGGTTCATAAAGCTCTTAACTACTGTACTCTAAAGTACACTAACACCCATAAACTACCTATGTACCCCTAAACCGAGGTCCCCCCACATCGCCGCCACTCGATTAAATTTTTTTAACCCCTAATCTGCCGACCGCCACCTACGTTATACTTATGTACCCCTAATCTGCTGCCCCTAACACCGCCGACCCCTATATTATATTTATTAACCCCTAACCTGCCCCCACAACGTCGCAGCCAGCTACCTACAATAATTAACCCCTAATCTGCCGACCGCAAAGAGCCGCCACCTACATTATAGCTATGTACCACTAATCTGCTGCCCCTAACACCGCCGACCCCTATATTATATTTATTAACCCCTAATCTGCCCCCCTCAACGTCGCCTCCACCTGCCTACACTTATTAACCCCTAATCTGCCGAGCGGACCGCACCGCTACTATAATAAAGTTATTAACCCCTAATCCGCCTCACTAACCCTATAATAAATAGTATTAACCCCTAATCTGCCCTCCCTAACATCGCCGACATCTAACTTCAATTATTAACCCCTAATCTGCTGACTGGAGCTCACCGCTATTCTAATAAATGTATTAACCCCTAAAGCTAAGTCTAACCCTAACACTAACACCCCCCTAAGTTAAATATAATTTTAATCTAACGAAATTAATTAACTCTTATTAAATAAATTATTCCTATTTAAAGCTAAATACTTACCTGTAAAATAAATCCTAATATAGCTACAATATAAATTATAATTATATTATAGCTATTTTAGGATTAATATTTATTTTACAGGTAACTTTGTATTTATTTTAACCAGGTACCATAGCTATTAAATAGTTAAGAACTATTTAATAGCTAAAATAGTTAAAATAATAACAAAATTACCTGTAAAATAAATCCTAACCTAAGTTACAATTAAACCTAACACTACACTATCATTAAATTAATTAAATAAAATACCTACAATTACCTACAATTAAACCTAACACTACACTATCAATAAATTAATTAAATACAATATCTACAAATAAATACAATGAAATAAACTAATTAAAGTACAAAAAATAAAAAAGAACTAAGTTACAAAAAATAAAAAAATATTTACAAACATAAGAAAAATCTTACAACAATTTTAAACTAATTACACCTACTCTAAGCCCCTAATAAAATAACAAAGCCCCCCAAAATAAAAAAATGCCCTACCCTATTCTAAATTACTAAAGTTCAAAGCTCTTTTACCTTACCAGCCCTGAACAGGGCCCTTTGCGGGGCATGCCCCAAGAAGTTCAGCTCTTTTGCCTGTAAAAAAAAACATACAATACCCCCCCCCCAACATTACAACCCACCACCCACATACCCCTAATCTAACCCAAACCTCCCTTAAATAAACCTAACACTAAGCCCCTGAAGATCTCCGTACCTTGAGTCGTCTTCACCCTGCCGAGCCAAATTCTTCATCCAAGCGGAGCAAGAAGAGGTCCTCCATCCGGTAGAAGTCTTCATCCAAGCGGGGCAGAAGAGGTCTTCCATCCCATTGAAGTCTTCATCCAAGCGGCATCTTCTATCGTCATCCATCCGGAGCGGAGCGGCAGCATCCTGAAGACCTCCGACACGGAACATCCATCCTGGCCGACGACTGAACGACGAATGACGGTTCCTTTAAATGACGTCATCCAAGATGGCGTCCCTCAAATTCCGATTGGCTGATAGGATTCTATCAGCCAATCGGAATTAAGGTAGGAATATTCTGATTGGCTGATGGAATCAGCCAATCAGAATCAAGTTCAATCCGATTGGCTGATCCAATCAGCCAATCAGATTGAGCTCGCATTCTATTGGCTGTTCCGATCAGCCAATAGAATGCGAGCTCAATCTGATTGGCTGATTGGATCAGCCAATCGGATTGAACTTGATTCTGATTGGCTGACTCCATCAGCCAATCAGAATTTTCCTACCTTAATTCCGATTGGTTGATAGAATCCTATCAGCCAATCGGAATTCGAGGGACGCCATCTTGGATGACGTCATTTAAAGGAACCGTCATTCGTCGTTCAGTCATCGGCCAGGATGGATGTTCCGCGTCGGAGGTCTTCAGGATGCTGCCGCTCCGCTCCGGATGGATAACGATAGAAGATGCCGCTTGGATGAAGACTTCAATCGGATGGAAGACCTCTTCTGCCCCGCTTGGATGAAGACTTCTACCGGATGGAGGACCTCTTCTTGCTCCGCTTGGATGAAGAATTTGGCTCGGAAGGGTGAAGACGACTCAAGGTAGGGAGATCTTCAGGGGCTTAGTGTTAGGTTTATTTAAGGGGGGTTTGGGTTAGATTAGGGGTATGTGGGTGGTGGGTTGTAATGTTGGGGGGGGTATTGTATGTTTTTTTTTACAGGCAAAAGAGCTGAACTTCTTGGGGCATGCCCCGCAAAGGGCCCTGTTCAGGGCTGGTAAGGTAAAAGAGCTTTGAACTTTAGTAATTTAGAATAGGGTAGGGCATTTTTTTATTTTGGGGGGCTTTGTTATTTTATTAGGGGGCTTAGAGTAGGTGTAATTAGTTTAAAATTGTTGTAAGATTTTTCTTATGTTTGGAAATATTTTTTTATTTTTTG
Source organism: Bombina bombina (assembly GCF_027579735.1). Taxonomy (NCBI): domain Eukaryota; kingdom Metazoa; phylum Chordata; class Amphibia; order Anura; family Bombinatoridae; genus Bombina; species Bombina bombina. The sequence goes on along the minus strand of NC_069505.1, from coordinate 349,055,161 downwards.
TAACTTAGTTCTTTTTTATTTTTTGTACTTTAGTTAGTTTATTTCATTGTAGTTATTTGTAGATATTGTATTTAATTAATGTATTGATAGTGTAGTGTTAGGTTTAATTGTAACTTAGGTTAGGATTTATTTTACAGGTAATTTTGTTATTATTTTAACTAGGTAACTATTAAATAGTTCTTAACTATTTAATAGCTATTGTACCTGGTTAAAATAATTACAAAGTTGCCTGTAAAATAAATATTAATCCTAAAATAGCTACAATGTAATTATAATTTATATTGTAGCTATATTAGGGTTTATTTTACAGGTAAGTATTTAGCTTTAAATAGGAATAAGTTATTTAATAAGAGTTAATTTATTTTGTTAGAATAAAATTATATTTAACTTAGGGGGGTGTTAGGGTTAGAATTAGCTTTAGGGGTTAATACATTTATTAGAATAGCGGTGAGCTCCGCTCGGCAGATTAGGGGTTAATAAGTGTAGGCAGGTGGAGGCGACGTTGGGGGCGGCAGATTAGGGGTTAATAAATATAATATAGGGGTCGGCGATGTTAGGGCAGCAGATTAGGGGTACATAGGGATAATGTAAGTAGCGGCGGTTTACGGAGCGGCAGATTAGGGGTTAATAATAATATGCAGGGGTCAGCAATAACGGGGGCGGCAGATTAGGGGTTAATAAGTGTAAGGTTTGGGGTGTTTAGACTCGGGGTACATGTTAGGGTGTTAGGTGCAGACGTAGGAAGTGTTTCCCCATAGCAAACAATGGGGCTGCGTTAGGAGCTGAACGCGGCTTTTTTGCAGGTGTTAGGTTTTTTTTCAGCTCAAACAGCCCCATTGTTTCCTATGGGGGAATCGTGCACGAGCACGTTTTTGAGGCTGGCCGCGTCCGTAAGCAACTCTGGTATCGAGAGTTGGAGTGGCGTTAAATATGCCTGTACGCTCCCTGTTTGGAGCCTAACGCAGCCATTCTGTGGACTCTCAATACCAGAGTTATTTTAAAGGTGCGGCCAGAAAAAAGCCAGCGTTAGCTACGCGGGTCGTTACCGACAAAACTCTAAATCTAGCCGACTGTGTTGCCATTATACAGTTTTGCCCCCAGTTTTATCTATGTGGTACAAAGTGTTATAATACAGAACATTATCAGGAAAACATTAACCTCTAAATCTACTCGAAACAGTCTTGCTGATAAATGCCTACCACAAGACATTTAGATTGCAGGGCAGTGTAATCACTGCCTAATAAGGGTGTCTGTCTGTAGGTTATCCTTCATCTCTGTGCTGGAAGGGGGTTATATCAGGAGAGCAGAACCTGAACCCCTTGAAAGTTATGTGAAAAGACTGCCAGGGGATCTTATTTGCAAAAGTAAGTTTAGTGCAGGAGGAACGTTCAGCATAGCCATATTTCCTATCCATCAGTGACCTCAATGGTCGTCTCTCCGCACTTTGCTGGGGCAGATCTAAGGTATCCTCCTCCGGTGCCGACCATATTGTATTTTGTGTTTTGCTCCATGCCGTATCACATGGACTAATTTTCACCGGAGGAGGCCCATGTGGGGAGTTGAGCAATGCAAAATTACCTTGCGGAGCAGCAGGGCCCGCCGCTAGCTGAAGCCTCAATATCTCCTTTTTCCCCTCAGCTGACTGCGTCATGGCCCCTCCGCGGCCTGACCGGGGCCATTTATCTGGGAGCCCCTGCCTTTCTCCTCTAGCTGCTCGCCGTATCTCCAATATGGATCTGCTTGCCGAGTCTTGGTTTGCGTTCCTGCCAATGCCGGTTTGAAGAGATCGTTTGATGCCAGGTACCGGTCTCCAGTGTCGGGGCTCCCGGTTATTGTTCCCTTCGCTTTGGCAAGTGTGATGTCAGATATGGGTACGAAATCCGCCATTTCCTCTGAGTCTCCCTGATCACATACCTCTGCTCTTGATGCCGGATGCGTCATATGTTTAACGCTTTCTTGGCTGATAGTTTCAGGAAGAGGAGTGCTCGGTATATTCTTTGGACATAGCTTGCTTAATAAAATATCGTAAGGAGCCTTTTGTATTAGCTTGTCAAAAAGTCTCTCTATTTTCTCATAGAATGAAGCTGAGTAGCATCGGAACTCTGATTCTTTGATGCAGGCCATTTTAAGGGATATTGCAAATAGCGCTGTTCACAACCTTTCTGCTTGTAGGTTTCCCACTGCGTAGGTAAAGATCTCCCTTGTTATTCAGTTAGAGTGATAGATTGTGAAGAGGTTCAGTAAGCCAGATTGCCCGGCAGCACTGATCACCCGGCTCTTCCCGGGGGGGAGGTGAATGCCTAATATATGGCCGCTGCCTTAGGCCTTTAGGTTCCGATCTGGGTCCCCAGCGTCATATGTACAGCTGAAAAAGTCAATGTGAGTCACAATTGCTAGAACTGCGAAACCTTTGCGTGATATATGCTTATTTGTGCTGTTAAGTAATAATAATCAGCGGATTATTAAAATTTCTGCTTGGAGCTCTCAGGTTTGTGCGTCCTATTCAGAACGCTGCTCGGACACGCCCCTGGAGGAATAATTTTATTGCAGGAGGGTTGGGGGCATAATTTTATTGCAGGGGGGCTGAGGAAATCATTTTATTGCTGGGGAATCATTTTATTGCAGGGGGGCTTCATTTTATTGCTATGGGCATCATTTATTGCAGGGGGGCTCAGGGCATCATTTTATTGCAGGGGGCTGGGGGCATCATTTTATTGTTGGCGTATCATTTTATTGCTGGGGTATCATTTTATTGCTGGGGTGCTGGGAGCATCATTTTATTGCAGAGGTGCTGGGAGCATAATTTTATTGCAGGGGGGCTCAGGGCATAATTTTATTGCAGGGGTGCCGGGAGCATCATTTATTGCTGGGGCATAATTTATTACAGAGGGGGGCTGGGAGCATAATTTTATTGCAGGGGTGCTGGGGGAATCAGTTTATTGCTGGGAGCATAATTTTTTGCAGGGGTGCTGGGGGCATCATTTTATTGCTGGGAGCATCATTTTATTGCAGGGGTGCTGGGGGCATCATTTTATTGCAGTGGGGCTGGGATATAATTTATGATTTTACCGCTGATTCCTATTGGTGTGGTGCATGTTACGTGAGTTGTCACTAATAAAAGCTCAATAATAAAGCTTGGCATACCATCATGTGTCACAATACCTTAATATATGGATTTAAAATTGTATAAAGTAAATACCACACAACTGTAATTTGCAGCTAACCAGCTTGCCTTTGTTACAGTAAGTACCTGTCTGCAACTAAGCTTAAAGGGACATGCCACCCACATTTTTTCTTTTATGATTTAGAAAGAGAATGCAATTTTAAACATCTTTCTAATTTACTTATATTATCTCATTTGTTTTATTCTCTTGATATTCTTTGATGAAAAGCATATCTAGATATGCTCACTAGTTGCTGATTGGTTTCTGCACATAGAAGCTTGGTGTGATTGGCTCACCATGTGCATTGCTTTTTCTTCAACTAAGGATATTTAAAAAATGAAGCAAAATAAATAATGGAAGTAAATTGTAATGTTGTTTAAATTTGTATTCTCTATCTGAATCATGAAAGAAAGATTTTGGGTTTAGTGGCCCTTTAAGCAATTTACACCATTTCAGTTGCTTCACATTTCTATACATTTTTGCTTTGGGTTTTCATGGTATTAACATCTGTAACATTATGTGGATATTGGACATAAATGTCTAATGTCTACATCAAAGAATGTAACTGCAAAGTTAAACTTTACTTTCATTGTAACTTGGTGTAAGTAAGGTACTTTTTGTTTAAATGTAATGCCAGATTTGTTTTCAGTTGCATATAAAATGCACACTTATGAGAAGGCATGCCAATTAGTATTTCTATTACCCTTGAGTGGGGGGGGGTTAGTTGGTGGGTGTGTGTGTGTGGTTGTTGGGGGTGTGTGTGTGGTTGTTGGGGGGGGGGGTGTGGTTGGGGAGGGTGTGTGTGGTTGGGGGGGGGAGTTGGGGGGTGTGGTACAGTGCATTGCCCCATTTCTTTAAGTATTTATTGTTCTGGGTAGAGGCCACTACACTGTCATTCTGCCTATGGACCTGCACTTGCTAGGGCCGGCCCTGGCGTCTCTGTAATGTTCCTGTTATCATAAGAAAACACAAAATAAGGCCCAATTTAACTCATCTGTCCCTAATTGTCAGCATAATTCTTCATTATATACATAAACAGTTGTTCCAATAGTACAAATGGTTTATTGCAGTATATACAATGCTATAGTGCTCCACATTAGTGGATTTTTTTTTTTTTTAAATGTTGTGCATTACCTTTAAATTATTTTTCTCCCATTTTTTTTTCATTTTAAAAACTGGGGGCGGGATTGGAGGCGGAGACTGGGCGGTATTGGGGGAGGAGACTGGGCAGGGTTGGAGGCGGAGATTGGTCAGGATTGTTGGTGGAGACTGGGTAGGGTTGGAGGCGGGGATAAAGGGGCCCCATTTTGTCATCCTGCCTTGGGCCCCGCAATGGCTAGGGCCGGCCCTGGTAGTGAGGCGTGAGGAAGATAGTAAGGAAGAAACTTTATTCTCAGTAGCTGGATGGAAGATGCAGAGGGTGGCAGAGGGAGTAACTGGACATGTTGATGGAAAATTGCAGGTTGGTGTTGGGATGCTGCTTCGGATAGTACGTGTTTTGTTTAAAAAGTAGTCTGCCAGGTCTTGAGCACTAAAGACTGGCAGGAGGGGTGGAGCAGGTGGGTAGGAGAAAGTTAAAGGTGGAGAAGAGCCGTTTAGGGTTTGAGGAAAGAGTAGATATGAGAGAAGAGAAGTAGGTTTGCTTGGATAAGTGAAAGGCAGAAGTGTATGAACGAAGAATAAACTTATAGTGTATGAAATCAGGTTCAGAGTGAGTTTTCCTCCAGACACGCTCAGCAGTACGGGAGCATTTTTGCAAATAGCGTGTTTGCTGAGAGTGCCAGGGCTGCAACTGACGGCGTGATGTTTTGCGCAGCTGGGGAGGGGCAAGTGTGTCTAGTGCAGAGGAGAGAGTTTTGTTATTGTGGGCTGTTGCGGGATCAGGGCAGGTTATAGTGGAAGTGTGAGGGAGGAGATCTTGAATGATTTTGAAAATTGGAGTGGATCCACAGCATGTAGATTTCTACAGGTGCAGGGGCGGGATGGAGAAGTGGGTTTAGCTGTTGCATTAATATTATAGGTGACCAGGAGATGGTCTGAAATGGGAAAAGGGCGGCAGGTGAGGTCAGATATAGAATAGAGGTAGGAAAATACCAGGTCGATGGAGTGTCCATCACGGTGGGTAGGGAATAAGGTGGATTGTGAGAGACCAAAGGAGGATGTGAGTGAAAGAAGTTTAGAGGCAGCAGGGGCAGACGGGTTTTCAATGGGAATGTTGAAGTCCCCAAGAATTAAGGTTGGTATATTTGTAGAGAGAAAGTGAGGAAGCCAGGCAGCAAAGTTGTCAAGGAATTGGGAGGTAGGTCCAGGAGGGCGATAGATGACTGCCATTTTGAGGGAGAGGGGGGAGAACAGGCAAATACAGTGGACTTCAAAGGAGGAGAAGGATAGAGATGGGATTGGAGGTAGGTACTGATAAGTGCAGGAGGGGGAGAGCCGGATCCCAACACCGCCACCATGTTTCTCACCTGGCCTAGGGGTATCGCTAAAGTGAAGACCACCATGTGTGAGAGCTGAGGTGGAAACAGTGTCGGAAGAAGATAGCCAGGTTTCGGTAATTGCTAAAAGGGTGAAAGCATTTGAAATAAAGAGGTCATGAATGGTTGTAAGTTTGTTGCAGACAGAGCGAGAGTTCCATAGTGTGCAAGTGAAAGGAGTGTGTGCATATGGGAAGCATTGGATGGAAATGAGGTTATGTGTGAACAATAATGACATCTAGGGGTTATGTCCACAGAAACTGTTTGAACTATGTGAATGGTTAAAAAAGAATTATTAAATCTTCATGGCGAATTCAAACATAAAGTGACTAACATTGATGTCCAGTGGCTGTGTATAAATGATAGAATACCTTAGATATCAGCAGGAAAGTTAGCTAGTACAATAATTTATTTGTTAATAGATGTTATGTTGCTGTTTGAAGTCTCATATGCTTATTAATTACTAATATTGGTTGTAAGAATCCTGATTGGTCCGGCAGAGAGACCACATGAGCCAATGAGATGAAGAAACTGTAAATATATGAACTTTGATTGTATTTGAAGAATCTTTTAATGTTGACAAATAAAAATGAAGATTTTACAGAAGTCCATTTTTCTAAATATTGTATATGTATTTACATACATGAATACATATAAAAATACATAAATATAGATATGTGTGTGTGTGATTGTATATATATTTATTTATATATATATATATATATATATATATATATATATATATATATATATATATATATATATATATATATATATATATATAAAGATATAGAATTAGCGCTAAAGGACCCAAAAATTCTGTAGGAAATGTTTAAACCTAAAATTAGATAGCTCTTCAAATAACAATATGGAGTCACTTCCGGATTTTCAATACAAATAGGGGGCCAGGATGGGAGTGGATCCTAACTCTGACGAAGTGGGCATAGGACCCATGAAATGCGTAAGCACGCAATAACTTAGTGAAGTCACTTCCGTTTCTTGCCACGGATCCACTTCCGGTTTCTCCATAACCACTAACGCCAGTGAAACTTTTGGGCTCCATCAACTATACACCAACGATTATTCCAATTAATCGAGATAAGTTTTGCATTTTTAGATTATCATATGAACTTATAAATTTCACATTAGGTGCTCCACAAGGATTTTTTTGATATATTATATATTTTTTACGATCGTTACATTTTCTTTGTAGTGCGCACTACTAATAGGTTAGCTTATCCAGTCTGCAGCTAATAGTCTTTAAATATCCCCCAGTATCAATTAAACGCTTCTTGGTTCTTTTATATTAACTTTTTAAACACAAGCTATTTTAAAGGCACAATCCCATGAATTTTCTCCCATGATTTTTCTCCCCTTTTAAATGAACTTTTACTAATTTTATTAAATCCCAAATATATGTTTTTTAGATTGATCAATTAATATTTGTTACTCTGTCCATTCATTGATCTGGCATCTGACTGCTACATACTTTCTACGAGTTAGTTTCAGTCAGAAAGCCAGACCCAGAGAAAATAACTGCATTTTACTTTGTTTTATGTATGTTTTTTAAAATAAATAAATAATATTTGTATGCATTTTTACATTGTGCTTTTATACATAATTAATAAAACATTATTTTTAGCAATAGGACTCAGCACATCAGTACTGCATTCAAAAGGAAGTGACTGCAGTCAGTGTTAACTGAGCCCACACTCTTTAAACAAGAATATATCCTATTCACCATAATATATAAATATATTTATTGAAAAAACTTGAAGAGAGAGAAGTTTGTAGATACCAAATAAGCAACTACACAAAAGCCAGGGGTATCAGCATTTTCTGAAAATCTACAAACTTCTCTCTCTTCAAGTTTTTTCAATATATACATTTCAAGGGTCTGCATTTTCAATCCTTTAAACAGGTTCAGTTGAGTCCATTTTAAGGGCCCAGCGCAGCTCAAAAAACAGCCTACTCCCCTTATTCTCTTTTAATATATAAATATATTGTTGTAATTTTAGAAGCCAGTACTATATTTTTGGGTCCTTTAGCGCTAATTCTATATCTTTCTATTTATTTCTACACCTTACTTGTTAGTGGTTGCAAGTACACCCTTTTAGAATCTAGCTGCTCCTAGGAATACCATACCTCACCCCACATGGATCTAGACAGCGCTCATTACCAATTCCTTATCTCATATATATATATATATATATATATATATATATATATATATATATATATATATATATATATATATATATATATATATATATATATATATATATATATATATATATGAGAGAGAGTAAAATTTTGTCAAAAGTGCCCGATAGTGTTTGTGTGCGAGAAGGGTGTTAATTCCCCCTCACACTTTTCTTGCTCCATTGACTTCTATGGGGGAATATGTTAATGCAATCGCGGTATTGTAAGTTTGGGTTTTGAGCGGTCGGGTTAGCACAAACATGGAAACTTTTTACTTTCAAAGCAGGAGTGTTACATAACGTAATCTAGCCCAAAATGGGCACACTACTGAGCTTATTTGTAAGCCAATATTAAGCTTAAATTAGTTAATATTATTTTATTTTTTCAATAAATGTAGCACACATGATCATTAAAGTGAATGTAAAGTTTAATGAATAAGTGCCCAGTTTTTAAAAATACTCTTAAAATCAGGGGTACTTTCATTCATTTAACTTTACATTGAAGCATCTTTTTTTAAATATCTTTTATTTATGAAAACAGACCAGCGATCTTCCGCGCACAGCTCCTGCTGTACTTAACACAGCAATGATGAATCCGGCTTCCTCCAATCGTTGCGTGCACCCCAATGCATCCAGATCGTGAGGCCATGCAGCGATTAGAGGAAGCTGGCTTCGTTATCAATATGCTAACTACAGCAGGAGCTGTGAGCAGAGGATCGCCGGTCTGCTGTCATAAAGAAAAAGGTAATTATTTAAAAAAAAGATGCTTTAATGGAAAGTTTAATGAATGAAAGTGTCCCTGTTTTTAAGAGTATTTTTAAAAACCGGGCACTTATTCCTTAAACGTTACATTCACTTTAAATCATGTTAAAATTATGCAATTAATTTGTGCTTTGGATATAACCTCTAAGTTTGCCTGTTTCTAAGCCCCTGCAGACCGCCCTTATCTCAGTTCTTTTTACAATGTTTCAATACAGCTAGACAGTGCTAGTTAATGCGTGCCATACAGATAACATTGTCCTCACTCCCGTGGAGAATGATAATGGTTAAACAACAAACCAGCATTAATTAGCTAAAATGCAAGATTGTAAATAGCACTGAGATAAGGGGCAGTCTGCATGGGACTTAGATACAAGGTAATCACAGAGGTAAAAAGTATATTAATATAACAGTGTTGGTTATGCAAAACTGGGGAATGAGTAATAAAGGGATCATCTATCTTTTTAAACAATAACAATTTTCAAGTACACTGTCCCTTTAAGTAATATTTCTAAATGACAGAAAATGTTACTTCATAATGCCATTCAGCTGGTAATTTATTTTGTGGAGAACTCTGATGAAAAATACATAAAAATCATATTTAAATTGCAAATAATAGTGTATCAGCTCCCAATAAAATCTTTGACTTATATTCAGCGATGTTTGTTCGGCTGAGGTGCCTTATTGATAAGGCGAGGTCATGTTTGGAATTCATTGAGCTGTGCTGTACTAACTCTTTCTAGAGTTTCCTTAGTGAGCGTTCCTGCCAGTATAATATACAGTTTTCTTAAGTGCCCCAATACATGATATCTCTCATTTCAAACAAGAACCGCTAACTAAAAAAAAGCAATAATTACAACTGTGACGCATGCTTGCAAAATGGGTTTAGTAAATGTAATAAAAATTATTTTAATAAAGGACCATTAAATACAGTAGATTTGGATAGTCTATGAATACATAATACAAAAAATACACAATTCAATAGAGCTTATGATTTCAAATTCTAAGTAGATTTTTTTTCTAACATGTTTTAAAGATTGCTTCCATTTCCCTGCCCACTGAATCATATGACAGCCATCAACCAATTACAGATTTACATTTATGTATACACTGTGAATTCTTCACATGCTCAGTAGGAGCTGGTGCCTGAAAAGGTGTGTATATACAAAGACAAGGGTGTCTATTTATCAAGCTCCGAACAGAGCTTGATGCCCCATGTTTCTGGCGAGACTTCAGGCTCGCCAGAAACACAAGTTATGAAGCAGTGGTCTAAAGACCGCAGCTCCATAACCTGTCTGCCTGCTCTGAGGTGGCGGACAGACATTGCTGGAAATCAACCCGAAAGCAACCCGATCCAATACGATCGGGTTGATTGACACCCCCGGGGCGGCGTTGCACCAGCAGTTCACAAGAACTGCTGGTGCAATGATAAATGCCAACAGCGTATGCTGTTAGCATTTATCGATGTGCGGCAGACATGATAAATGGACCCCTAAGAACAAATTGATAATGGAAGTAAATTGTAAATTTTTTTAAAACTGCATGCTCTATCTGAATCATCAAAGTTTAATTTTTACTTAAAGGGACATGAAACCCATTTTTTTCATGATTAAGATAAAGAATACAATTTAAAAAAGTTTCTAATTTACTTATAATATCAAATTTGCTTTGTTCTCATGTTATTCGTTGTTGAATAGATATCTAGATAGGTAACATGCACGTCTGTAAATAGTGCTGCCATATAGTGCTTTCAAAACCAGCACTATTATAGCCACACAATCCCTTAACGACCAGCGACGTACAGGGTATATCGCGGTCATTTAGTGGTTAAACACTAAGGCCCTGATAATAAAAGCAGTGTCTGAGCTATGAGAAATTGACTTTTTGGTATATATTATTTAATATCTACAGCCCATCTCTGCATGACTTACCCCCTTTACTGAGCTAGGTTCTCATGTCAGACGGCCAGGGTCAGCTCCAGAATGAATGAAATGGGGGGGCATTTTTTTTTCACAAGGGGGCACACATTTACAAAGCATGTATGAGAGTCAAAATAAGAGCAGACCTACTGCCAGGGTGTCAGGAATCAGACTGAGAGGAGAAGTGCAAAAATAATCACACCTTTATTAATAGCAAAAAATAATAATAAAAAGTCAAATAACAAGCCAGGAATCAAAACCAGAGCTGGTAGTCAGACGAGCCGAGTCAGGAGCCAAAGCGAGTAGTCAGACGAGGCGGATTCAGGAACAAGGAGAACAGCAGAGTCAGGAAAAAGCCAGGGATCAGGAACCAGGAGGGACGTCAGACAGCCAGGTAATACACAGGAGCTCTCACAAACAGGTCTGAGACAAGGCAAGGGTAAAGCATACTGAACAGAGTCCCTTTAAATAATAAGTGATGACATCACAATTCTGAGACTGCATCCTCACACAGATGATGTACACCAGTCTGGCCATAAAAAGAAGTGCAGGAAATGAGCAGCGTCACACAGTATGCACCAGAGTCAGCAAGGGAGGTGGGTAAAATGGTTGCCAGCAGCACATGGCAAACAAAACAGGGAAAAAACCCTGACAGTACCCTCCCCTCAACGACCCCTCCCCCGCGGGAGGAAAAAAGGCTTATTGGGGAAACGGGCATGGAAGGCATGGAGGAGGGTTCCCGCCTCCCGCATGAATATCAGAGGAGGGATATCAATATGCTCCCGCATGAATATCAGAGGAGGGAACCCATGAACGCTCCTCCGGACCGTAGCCCCTCCAGTGAACCAAATACTGTACACGACCAATGGACATACGAGAGTCAATAATGCTGCTGACCTCATACTCCTCATGGTTGTTAACAAAGATAGGATGGGGACGAGGCAACACAGTGGTAAACCGATTACAAACCAATTGTTTCAAGAGGGAGACATGAAAAACATTGGAGATGCGCATTGCAGGAGGAAGGTCAAGAGCTTAGGCCACAGGATTGACCTGTCAGAGTATTCGAAAAGGATGTCGTAGGACATCATTAACAAATTCTTGGAAAACAGCAGGAGCATTACATAGGCCAAAGGGCATTACAAGATACTCATAATGCCCGCTCCTGGTGTTAAATGCTGTTTTCCATTCGTGGACCTCCTTGATCCTAACAAGATTGTACGCTCCTCTCAAATCAAGTTCAGTCAAGACCGTAGCTCCCTTGAGGCGGTCAAAGAGTTCCGTAATGAGCGGAATAGGGTAAGCATTCTAAATGGTAAGATGATTAAGACCCCTATAATCGATGCATGGTCTTAACTCGCCAACCTTTTTCTTCACAAAGAAGAAGCCAGCGCCTGCAGGAGAGCAGGATTTGCGGATAATCCCCCGCGACAGAGCATCGGCAACATACTCCTCCATAGCACAATTCTCAGCCACAGACAAAGGGTAAACTTGGCCCCGAGGAGGAATGGCTCCGGGTTGCAGGTCTATGGCACAATTGTAAGACCGGTGAGGAGGCAACGTACCATCACGCACCTTGTCAAAAATGTCTAGGAACTCTCGGTACTCCTCTGGCAATTGAGATACCGAAGAAGTGCACAAGACTTTAACTGGTTTCCGAAGACAAGTGGAAATAAATTGCGAAGACCACGACAAAATTTCAGACCTGCGCCAGTCGAGACTGGGATTGTGCTTTTGGAGCCAGGGATAACCCAGAACAACCGGAAAATGCGGAGAGTTTATCACCTAGAAATGGAGGGTTTCAAAATGGAGAGCCTCAACAGCCATGGATAACGGAGCAGTTTCGTGAGTAACGAGTGCGGGCTGAAGAGGCCTGCCATCAATGGCCTCAATAGCAAGCGGAAAGGACCAAGGCAAAACAGGAATGGAGTGCTTTGATATAAAAGCACTGTCAATGAAATAGCCCGAAGCACCGGAATCAACAAGAGCCTGGGTGACTATGGAGGAGTCCACCCAGGAAAGGACAACCGTGACCAAAGGTTTCTCCTTTAGCGGTTCCAGGGACAAGGATAAGATAAACCACCCAAGGTCTGCCCCCGACAGGACCTTAGGTGTGAGCGTTTCCCGGTCGTGTAGGACAAGACTTCAAAAGGAGGCCCTGTAACCCACAATAGAGGCAGAGCCCCTCCCTCCTCCTAAAGGCCCTCTCCGCCGCGGAGAGACGCATGAATCCCAACTGCATAGGCTCAACAGTACCTGGTGACTCGGGACCAGGAGGCAGGGGAGGAGAAGGAGGCATGGGTGGGAACGAACACGTAGGAGACAACAGAACAGGAGGCTTCTGCAAGCGCTCCTTGAAAGAGGGCCTCTCACTTAGTCTGATGTCAATTAGGATCAAAAAAGACACCAATGCCTCAAGATCTTCTGGTAAATCTCTGGCAGCAGCTTTGTCTTTAATCGCATCAGAGAGTCCATGAAAGAAGGCGGCAAAAAGGGCTTCATTGTTCCAACCTACCTCTGCGGCAAGTGTACGGAACTCAATGGCATACTGAGCAACAGATCTTGTACCTTGCTGAATGGACATGAGTCATTTAGCAGCAGAGGAGGAACGAGCCGGAACATCAAATACCCTTCGAAAAGAAGGCCACAAATTCAGTGTAATTTGAAATCACAGGTTTATTAGTTTCCCACAATGGATTAGCCCAGGCAAGAGCTGTGTCAGAGAGTAACGAGATGAGAAATCCCACCTTAGCTCTGTCAGAGGGAAACGCCTGAGGTAACATCTTAAAGTAAATGCCCACCTGGTTCAAAAACCCTCTGCACTGATTAGGATCGCCTCCATAATGCTGAGGTAGAGGTGCAGAACCGGACATGCTCCTGGTAGGACTAGGTGCAGCAGAGGAAACAGGAGCAGCCATAACTTGCGGAACACTTTGGCCAAATGTGCAGTGCGAGTCAGCAAGGTTTGCAGAGCTAGTGCAAATTGATCCAAGCGGTGATCCTTTTCATCCATCCTGGAAATTATGGCAGGTAAAGGTGGATTATTAACACCATCAGGATTCATGGCCCTTGCATAATGTCAGGGTGTCAGGAATCAGACTCAGACGAGAAGTGCAAAAATAATCACACCTTTATTAATAGTAAAAAATAATAAAAAGTCCACAAGTCAAATAACAAGCCAGGAATCAAAACCAGAGCTGGTAGTCAGACGAGCCGAGTCAGGAGCCAAAGCGAGTAGTCAGACGAGCTGGAATCAGGAACAAGGAGAACAGCAGAGTCAGGAACAAGCCAGGGATCAGGAACCAGGAGGGACGTCAGACAGCCAGGTAATACACAGGAGCTCTCACAAACAGGTCTGAGACAACGCAAGGGCAAAGCATACTGAACAGAGGCCCTTTAAATAATAAGTGACAACATCACAATTCTGAGACTGCATCCTGTCTCACACAGATGATGTACCCCAGTCTGGCCATAAAAGGAAGTGCAGGAAATGAGCAGCATCACACAGTATGCACCAGAGTCAGCAAGAGAGGTGAGTAAAGTCGTTGCCAGCAGCACATGGCAAACAAAACAGGGGAAAAACCTTGACACCTACATATTCTGCAGGAAAGCGTAGCTTTTCGCTGGCTTATCTCCCACTATTAATATTTGGAGAATATGTGCTAAATCACTAGGTAAAATAGTCTAAATCCTATGCAGTGCACTAAAACAGAGCCATTAAACTTGAGACACCCAGTGCAATAGCTCCTTAAAAACAATTCACCCCTTAATCACCATGATCTAAAACCCTTAAACTCAACCCTAAACAGCCATGCACCCCAAACCCCCAATGCAATTAACCCCTTTGTTTGCAATAGCAGTAAGGATACTAGGTTTTCAGGTACTGGTAATTTTGTAGATTAGATTTAGTTATACCTGTTTCGCAATAACTAACGTATATCAGGCTACTTAATACAACCTATGTACTGTGAACCTATAAGAGTATGATTGTATCATAAAAATATAAGTCTATAAATTGCTACCGGCTTCTATCGACGCCTCAAAAAGTGCACTGTGACCTTAGGCCTGGCCTAAGATCACAGTGCACTTTTGAGGCGTCGATAGAAGCCGGTAAATGAGTAACTCACTATAGTTAGGTAAAATTAATAGGGTTAAAGACCAAAAAGTCTCTAATTAACTTCCAATTCCAAATAAGAGGTTAAGACACAGAGCTCCTTGCAGATGCGTGATGCGACCTCACAGTTCGGCAGCTAACTCTGCCCCCAGCATGCAGCATTACATGACAATTCATTCATTTATTTATTATTTTTAAAGCATATGATCATATCAATATTTTTTGAGGGGGCACAGCATTACATTTGGGTGGGCATTACCCCCGAATACCCCCCCTTGCAGCCGACCCTGCTGACGGCATGAGAACGAGGCTCCTATTGGAGCCTATGGAAGCACGCTCCTGTGAATGCAATGCTTCCGTGCAATGCGAACGCGAGGTTGCGTTCGCATTACATCTAACTTGTTATACCAGAGCATATTTGCATGCGCTGGTATTACTAAGTGGAGCACAAATATCGCCCTCGCAAAAGCGATATTTTGTGCTCCACTTGTTATCTGTCCTTGTATATACATGTATAATACCCACAATCCAGTGACGTGCGGTGAAGTCAGAGGCTGGTGAGGCACTTTCTATGATATGCCGGAGAAACACATATATGAACCCAATAGAGGTAGCTTAACTTAAACTAAAGCATTTTTTTCAACTGGGGTCTTCAAGTACCCCAACAGGACAGGTTTTCATTATAGCTGAACCAGTGCACAGGTGAAATAATCAGCTGATGGCTGAGAGCAAGTTAGTAGCCATGGTGTTAATGATCAGCTGATTACTTCACCTGGCACCGGTTCAGCTATAATGAAAACCTGGCCTGTTGGGGGTACTTGAGGAACGTGGTTGAGAAACACAATTCTGTGGCACAGTGCCGGATACTTAGCAATTAGAATCATACAAAATCTCTTCTCTACTCACTACTGTGCTATAAAAAGAAACATATTTTACAATACTAAGAGGTGCCACAAATCCACTCCTAGTTTTTCTATTATGAGTGTGAAAAGCTGACAAGACATTGCATGCAGTCCTGTTCAATGGAGCACACACAAACTGCCCTTGCCTAACTTTTACCCTAACAAGGGATTGCTATATAGAGTTTAAAAGGTGCATACCCCAATACCAAAAAGCATGTAGTAAAGTAATGCATATATCTCAAATACAGCTCCAATACCAGCAGATAAAACTTTGTAGGTATGACTGTGTATGCAGCCTGTGATCATGTGTGTCTTTGTAAGTGTGACTGTGTGGTGTGACTGTGTATGTTTGTTAGTGTATTTGTGCGACTGTGAGTGTTAGTGTATTTGTAGGTGTTTCTGTGTGACTGTGATGTGTGTGTTTATTACACACACTATACAAAACACATACATACAGACAAAAACCCGCACAGATATGCACAATTATAAACACTAAACAAAACACACAAACACACACATACAACAGTTCCACCCTCCGGTCTTGAAATTTAGGGTTGTTGCATTTTTTTAAAGTCATGTACCACCCCCTGAATATGCACAGACTTTGCTGTGATTAAAATATTAAACAAATAGTGGCACTCATCAATGAGACACCATTTATTTATTCATATTCTATTAAAATATAGATACATATATCAAATCTTTGCAATGTTTAACTAACTATCATATTTGTAATATAGCTATAGACTATGTTATATTCTTACATTTTAGGCCACATGTAGTTTAAACAAGAAAATAAAACACAAACATCATATTAACAGCAGTTATCATAAAGCCTAAAATATCTCATAGACACAGCTATTCTTTATTGTCATACCATAAGTGAAATACACAATTCACCCTGTAAGTTACTGTAACTGGAATGTGGCTGTTTTTGAAGGTTTTTGCTTAGCACAGCAATTAGCTGGATGTATATCATGGACAGACAATTCAAACAACATGTGTGAAAATGAATGGTACCTTTTTAAACTGGAATTTGTTTTGTATCAAAACACCAGAAATATTTAGTAGATAGCAATAACATACTGTAGTTTAAATAAAGGTACTAGTTAACTCCTTCAGCATCATCTGTAAACTGTTGCACATTGGGAGGAGCATGCTTCCAGCCCACAAGTAGTTAACTGCGGCCCACCCTATAACCCTCAGCTGTAGCTATACACAGCACCTAGTTATTTCTTGTCAGATGCTCCTTTGATCTAACCTGATCCTTCTTCACTTTAATAAAAAAAAAAATAATCTGTGCCTTTGATCTCCTTGTAAAGTTTCTCCTTGCAAAGGATTTGAATGAACAAATAACCAAAAACATAATTTAAAAACATAATTTATGCTTACCTGATAATTTCTCTTGTAGTGTATCCAGTCCACGGATCATCCATTACTTGTGGGATATTCTCCTTCCCAACAGGAAGTTGCAAAATGATCACCCAAAGCAGAGCTGCTATATAGCTCCTCCCCTAACTGCCATATCCAGTCATTCGACCGAAACAAGCCGAGAAAGGAGAAACCATAGGGTGCAGTGGTGACTGAAGTTTAATTAAAATTTAGACCTGCCTTAAAAGGACAGGGCGGGCCGTGGACTGGATACACTACAAGAGAAATAAATTTATCAGGTAAGCATAAATTATGTTTTCTCTTGTTAAGTGAATCCAGTCCACGGATCATCCATTACTTGTGGGATACCAATACCAAAGCTTAAGTACACGGATGATGGGAGGGACAAGGCAGGAACTTAAACGGAAGGAACCACTGCCTGTAGAACCTTTCTCCCAAAAACAGCCTCCAAAGAAGCAAAAGTATCAAATTTGTAAAATTTTGAAAAGGTATGAAGCGAAGACCAAGTCGCAGCCTTGCAAATCTGTTCAACAGAGGCCTCATTTTTAAAGGCCCAGGTGGAAGCCACAGCTCTAGTAGAATGAGCTGTAATTCTTTCAGGGGGCTGCTGTCCAGCAGTCTCATATGCTAAACGGATTATACTCCGAAGCCAAAAAGAAAGAGAGGTTGCCGAGGCCTTTTGACCTCTCCTCTGTCCAGAGTAAATAACAAACAGGTGAGATGTTTGGCAAAAATCTTTAGTAGCCTGCAAGTAAAACTTCAATGCACGGACTACGTCTAGATTATGCAAAAGACGTTCCTTCTTTGAAGAAGGATTAGGGCATAATGATGGAACAACAATCTCTTGATTGAAACCACCTTAGGTAAAAACCCAGGTTTTGTACGCAGAACTACTTTATCTGAATGAAAGATCAGATAAGGAGAATCACAATTTAAGGCAAATTACTCCGAGACTCTTCGAGCCGAGGAAATAGTCATCAGAAAAAGAACTTTCCATGATAGAAGTTTGATATCAATAGAATGAAGGGGTTCAAACGGAACCCCTTGAAGAACTTTAAGAACCAAGTTTAATCTCCATGGGGGAGCAACAGGTTTAAACACAGGCTTAATTCTAACTGAAGCCTGACAAAATGCCTGAACGTCTGGAACTTCTGCCAGACGCTTGTGTAAAAGAATAGACAGAGCAGAAATCTGTCCCTTTAAAGAACTAGCTGATAGTCCTTTGTCCAAACCCTCTTGGAGGAAGGACAATATCCTAGGAATCCTAACCCTACTCCATGAGTAATTCTTGGATTCACACCAATGAAGATATTTACGCCAAATCTTGTGGTACATTTTGCTGGTGACAGGCTTTCGTGCCTGTATTAAGGTATCAATTACTGACTCGGAGAAGCCACGCTTTGATAGGATCAAGCGTTCAATATCCATGCAGTCAGTCTCAGAGAAAGTAGATTCGGATGATTGAAAGGACTTTGTATTAGAAGGTCTTGTCTCAGAGGCAGAGTCCATGGTGGAAAGGATGACATGTCCACTAGGTCTGCATACCAGGTCTGGCGTGGCCACGCAGGCGCTATCAATATCACCGATGCTCACTCCTGTTTGATTTTGGCAATCAGACGAGGGAGCAGAGGAAACGGTGGAAACACATAGGCCAGGTTGAAGAACCAAGGCGCTGCTAGAGCATCTATCAGTGCCGCTTCTGGGTCCCTGGACCTGGATCCGTAACAAGGAAGCTTGGCATTCTGGCGAGACGCCATGAGATCCAGTTCTGATTTGCCCCAACGGAGAACCAATTGAGCAAACACCTCCGGATGGAGTTCCCACTTCCCCGGATGAAAAGTCTGACGACTTAGAAAATCCGCCTCCCAGTTCTCTACCCCTGGGATATGAATAGCTGATAGGTGGCAAGAGTGAGTCTCTGCCCAGCGAATTATCTTGGAGACTTCTGACATCGCTAGGGAACTCCTGGTCCCCCCTTGATGGATGATGTAAGCCACAGTCGTGATGTTGTCCGACTGAAATCTGATGAACCTCAGTGTTGCTAACTGAGGCCAAGCTAGAAGAGCATTGAATATTGCTCTTAACTCCAGAATATTTATTGGGAGGAGTTTCTCCTCCTGAGTCCATGAACCCTGAGCCTTCAGGGAGTTCCAGACTGCACCCCAACCTAGAAGCCAATATGGCCTGCGAAAGGTCATACCTTTGGACAGATGGACCCGAGATAACCACCAGAGAAGAGTATCTCTGGTTTCCTGATCCAGATTTAGTAGAGGGGACAAATCTGTGTAATCCCCATTCCACTGACTGAGCATGCATAATTGCAGCGGTCTGAGATGCAGGCGCACAAATGGCACTATGTCCATCGCCGCTACCATTAAGCCGATTACTTCCATGCACTGAGCCACCCTGGGGCGCGGAATGGAGTGAAGAACACGGCAAGCATTTAGAAGTTTTGATAACCTGGACTCTGTCAGGTAAATTTTCATTTCTATAGAATCTATCAGAGTCCCTAGGAAGGAAACCCTTGTGAGAGGAGATAGAGAACTCTTTTCTTCGTTCACTTTCGACCCATGCGACCTCAGAAATGCCAGAACTATCTCTGTATGAGACTTGGCAATTTGAAAGCTTGACGCCTGTATCAGGATGTCGTCTAGGTAAGGAGCCACCGCTATGCCTCGCGGTCTTAGAACCGCCAGAAGTGAGCCCAGAACCTTTGTAAAAATTCTTGGGGCTGTAGCCAACCCGAATGGAAGAGCTACAAACTGGTAATGCCTGTCTAGAAAGGCAAACCTCAGGAACCGATGATGATTCTTGTGGATCGGAATGTGAAGGTAGGCATCCTTTAAGTCCACTGTGGTCATGTACTGACCCTCTTGGATCATGGGTAAAATGGTTCGAATAGTTTCCATCTTGAATGATGGAACTCTGAGGAATTTGTTTAGGATCTTTAGATCCAAAATTGGTCTGAAGGTTCCCTCTTTTTTGGGAACCACAAACAGATTTGAATAAAACCCCTGTCCTTGTTCCGTCCGCGGAACTGGATGGATCACTCCCATTACAAGGAGGTCTTGCACGCAGCTTAGGAATGCCTCTTTCTTTATCTGGTTTGCAGATAATCTTGAAAGGTGAAATCTCCCTTGTGGGGGAGAAGCTTTGAAGTCCAGAAGATATCCCTGAGATATGATCTCCAACGCCCAGGGATCCTGAACATCTCTTGCCCACGCCTGGGCGAAGAGAGAGTGTCTGCCCCCTACTAGATCCGTTGTTGGATAGGGGGCCGCTCCTTCATGCTGTCTTGGAGGCAGCAGCAGGCTTTCGGCCTGCTTGCCCTTGTTCCAGGACTGGGTAGGTTTCCAGGCCTGCTTAGATTGAGGAAAAGTTCCCTCTTGTTTTGAAGTAGAGGGAGCTGATCCTGCACCTGCCTTGAAATTTCGAAAGGCACGAAAATTAGACTGTTTGGCCCTTGATTTGGCCCTGTCCTGAGGAAGGGTATGACCCTTACCTCCAGTAATGTCAGCAATAATTTCTTTCAAACCAGTCCCGAATAAGGTCTGCCCCTTGAAAGGAATGTTAAGTAATTTAGACTTTGAAGTCACATCAGCTGACCAGGAATTAAGCCATAGCGCCCTACGCGCCTGGATGGCGAATCCGGAATTCTTAGCCGTTAGTTTAGTCAAATGAACAATGGCATCAGAAACAAATGAGTTAGCTAGCTTAAGTGTTCTAAGCTTGTCAATAATTTCAGTCAATGGAGCTGTATGGATGGCCTCTTCCAGGGCCTCAAACCAGAATGCCGCCGCAGCAGTGACAGGCGCAATGCATGCAAGGGGCTGTAAAATAAAAACCTTGTTGAATAAACATTTTCTTAAGGTAACCCTCTAATTTTTTTATCCATTGGATCTGAAAAAGCACAACTGTCCTCAACCGGGATAGTGGTACGCTTTGCTAAAGTAGAAACTGCTCCCTCCACCTTAGGGACTGTCTGCCATAAGTCCTGTGTAGTGGCATCTATTGGAAACATTTTTCTAAATATAGGAGGTGGGGAAAAGGGCACACCGGGTCTATCCCACTCCTTACTAATAATTTCTGTAAGCCTTTTAGGTATTGGAAAAACATCAGTACTCACCGGCACTGCATAGTATTTATCCAGCCTACACAATTTCTCTGGCACTGCAATTGTGTCACAGTCATTCAGAGCAGCTAATACCTCCCCAAGTAACACACGGAGGTTCTCAAGCTTAAATTTAAAATTAGAAATCTCTGAATCAGGTCTCCCCGATTCAGAGACGTCACCCACAGACTGAAGCTCTCCGTCCTCAGGTTCTGCATATTGTGACGCAGTATCAGACATGGCTCTTACAGCATCTACGCGCTCTGTATCTCGTCTAACCCCAGAGCTATCGCGCTTGCCTCTCAATTCAGGCAATCTGGCTAATACCTGTGACAGGGTATTATTCATGATTGCAGCCATGTCCTGCAAAGTAATCGCTATGGGCATCCCTGATGTACTTGGCGCCATATTAGCGTGCGTCCCTCGAGCGGGAGGCGAAGGGTCCAACACGTGGGGAGAGTTAGTCGGCATAACTTCCCCCTCGACAGACCCCTCTGGTGACAATTCTTTTATAGATAAAGATTGATTTTTACTGTTTAAGGTGAAATCAATACATTAAGTACACATTCTCCGATGGGGCTCCACAATGGCTTTTAAACATAATGAACAAGTAGTTTCCTCTGTGTCAGACATGTTTGTACAGACTAGCAATGAGACTAGCAAGCTTGGAAAACACTTTAAACAAAGTTAACAAGCAATATAAAAAACGTTACTGTGCCTTTAAGAGAAACAAATTTTGGCAAAATTTGAAATAACAGTGAAAAAAGGCAGTTACACTAACAAAGTTTTTACAGTGTATGTAACAAGTTAGCAGAGCATTGCACCAACTTGCAAATGGATGATTAACCCCTTAATACAAAAAACAGATTAACAAAATGAAAAATATGTTTTTTAAACAGTCATAACAACTGCCACAGCTCCTACTTTTGAAGCCTTTTGAGCCCATCAGAGATGTCCTATAGCATGCAGGGGACTGCTGAGGGAAGCTGAATGTCACAGTTTGTAATTTTAAGTGCACCAACTGTAACTTTTATACTATAACAGTGGAAAGCCTCTGTTTCTAGGCAAAAATAAAGCCAGCCATGTGGAAAAAACTAGGCCCCAATAAGTTTTATCACCAAAGCATATATAAAAACGATTAAACATGCCAGCAAACGTTTTATATTACACTTTTATAAGAGTATGTATCTCTGTTAATAAGCCTGATACCAGTCGCTATTAAATCACTGCATTTAGGCTTAACTTACATTAATCCGGTATCAGCAGCATTTTTCTAGCAAGTTCCATCCCTAGAAATATGTTTACTGCACATACCTTATTGCAGGAAAACCTGCACGCCATTCCCTCTCTGAAGTTACCTCACTCCTCAGAATATGTGAGAACGGCAATGGATCTTAGTTACTTCTGCTAAGATCATAGAAATCACAGGCAGATTCTTCTTCTAATGCTGCCTTTGATAAAACAGTACACTCCGGTACCATTTAAAAATAACAAACTTTTGATTGAAGTTAAGAAACTAACTATAATACACCACTCTCCTCTTACTACGTCCATCTTTGTTGAGACTTGCAAGAGAATGACTGGATATGGCAGTTAGGGGAGGAGCTATATAGCAGCTCTGCTGTGGGTGATCCTCTTGCAACTTCCTGTTGGGAAGGAGAATATCCCACAAGTAATGGATGATCCGTGGACTGGATACACTTAACAAGAGAAATACAAACACAGTGCGAAAGAGTGCATGTGGCAAAGAATAATGCTTTATGAGCAAAGGTCCCCTGGTCATTTATCTGGGCTTAACACAATATACAGATGCACCCTATCCAATAGAAGCACACACAAAGGCCAGGGTTTATTGGAAAAGGACACATTCTGAGGGTGTCACAAGGAAACTCAGCATGGAGAGGAAGGAGATTGTCTACAGATATATTTGACCAGGCAAGATGATAGAGCAGTGTCTCAGAGTGCTTATGAATTTATTCACTTATACCTTAAAGTAGGGTCTGTGAGGATGGGGGGGGGCGGGTTCAGGCTTTTTTACTTTACTGTGCCATTCTTGTCTTCTGCAGTGTTATAGTGTCAAACCTCCCTCGTGTAAGGGCCCCTTCTCCCTCTCTTATGTACTGAATATAGCAGCAGGTCTGGGGCACAAGGTATACTCCTGCATCCAGCAGACCCCTCCTTATCAATATCTTAACCTCCTTGCCCCGCTGAAAGTATTTGGCCGTTTGAGCGTGGCAGCTTATTGTGGTTGCTGCATGTATTTTTACTTATCTGTAATCCAAGATGGTGACCGCCCGTCTCTCTGTGTGTTAGTCTGTGCGCTCTCCCCTTCTCCTCACCGTGACACTGGCTCATACACACGTGACTGCGCGCCTCTCTGTCGGCTCTCTCTCAGTCTTTTCCCGCCCGGCGCCCAGACTTACTATGATGAGAGTGGTACGCTGATTGGTTGGGCTCCGGCAGAGGCTGCTTATAAACATAGCCTCTATGGAGCGGTATGTGCCTCGCTAACTAGAGGCTTAAGTAATAAGCGCCACTGGGTGGCAGTCTCTTCAATGCCGTAAGACATAGACATCCATATTGCGCAAAGGAGGGGAAGCTGAACGGCTCACAGCCTCTCCTTTGCGCAATATGGATATTAAATCTTGATGGATCGCTTACGTTATTTAACTTTATTTTTGCATGGTGGTGGCGCGGGGAAGGGGGTGATGGGTAGGACTTACCATGGGTTACAAAAAATTATATATATAAAAAACTTTTTTTTTAAGCATTTTTTTTTTTAAAACATTATTAAAAAAAAGTGTAATTACACACATAGGACAGGTGAGGCACTGCCTCGCCTGCCTCCTATGACTGCACGTCACTGCCACAATCCCCCAGCTCCTATAGATGTATTACTGATATCCTAGTTTCAATATTTTAAGGGGTTGAGTGTCAGTTGACACATGTAAATTGTATTGCCATACGATACTGTCTAAATATATAATTTACATTACACCTTTAATGTAGGTGCTGCTTTTAAAATTTCGCCAGTATCAGAAAAGCATCACCACCCCTAGAGATGTATAGTAAAACACCTCTCAGTGAGACTGCCTTCAAGCACTTATTTTAGCCCTTTTTAAAATTTCACCGGCAATCTCAATTGCACGACTGATCCCTTTTTAAAATGTCACCATTGCCAAGATGCTTTTAACATCAGGGCCCAAGGGAATTAGAACAACTAAAGAGTTAAAGTAATCAAAGGTAAATATTTTTCTATTCATAAGTTGAACTTCTATAAATATGTATGAGAATCTCATTCAGTGCTAAGCTTTTTATATGTTTGCATCACTGGAGCAGACACTTCAGGGATCATACCTCTGTGGCAAGTGAGGACATATTCTCTCTCTAGATGCTCATATTAGAATACTGGAGGACAGAACAGCAACACTGCAAGATATTCAAACACTTGACAGGAAAATGGATATGACTTAACATTGGTCTAGCAGTGGATATGGAGTTAATTCAGAGAGGGATACTCAGGGAAGTAGCTGGATCACAATTAGAAGTGGAGGTAGGAGTAAGCAGGAGAGACCGTAAGCAGTTCTGAGCTGGAACACCCCAAACATTTGCCAGATTGAGTGAAGATGTTGCGGTTACTAATTCATTTGTGGCAATGTCAAAGTCGGCTGTTCTGCCTAAGAATCCAGTGAACAGTCCTTCAGTAACAGAAGAGGGGCATAGTTTGAACTATAGGGAAGGTTGATATGGTAAATTGTTATCCTGACCCCTTAAATAGAATAGTTTGCTGTCTTCCAGGGGCTCATGTTAGGCATATTGTGGGGCATAATGATACATTGCTAGAGGGATCTGGGTCTGGTCCAGCAGTCACATTACATATTGGTACTATTGACAGAGTTAGAAGGAGATATAGTGTCCTAAAATATTACTTCAGGTAATTAGGTAGCAAGCTTAAAGCAAGGACCCCAAGGTAGCATTTTCTGAGATATTACCAATGCCTTGTGCTAACCCTTACCCAGTATGGCCATAGGAGCTAAGGGCAGCTCATTTCTGGTTAAAAATGTGGTGTAGAAATGAGGGCTTTGACTATTAAGAGAACTGAGATGACTTTTCACTTGACTTTTCACCTTCAGGCTTGCCAGAAACATAAGTTTAGAAGCAGAAGTCGTAAGACGGCTGCTCCTTAACTCGTCTGCCACCTCTGAGGGGGCGGAGTGCAATCATCCCGATTAGATACAATAAGGATGATTGACACCCCCTGCTAGCGGCCGATTGGCAGTGAATGTGAAGGGTGCCGCATTGCACAAGCATTTCACTAGAAATGCTTGTGCAATGATAAATGCCGACAGCGTATGCTGTTGGCATTTATCGATATCGGGTGGACATGATCCGCTGTAAATATACCCCTATGTCACAATTAATAGAGAAGACAGCTAGAAATAAAGCTATACTAGATTAAGTGTTATCAATTAATTCAGAAATAATATCAAACATAGAAGTGAAAAAACATTTAGGTAACAGTGATGATAACATGGTCACATTTGAAATAACTTTGTATAAGTAGTGTCCATACGGGTTAAAAGAAATGTAATTTTAATAAACTAACATTCAATGATTTCAATAGGTTTGGAAGCAGTAAACTATTTTTTAAGAAAAGATGGTGATTTACATACACAAGTTGATTTTTTACTAATTAGTATTGATTTTATCCTCAAAAACAATTGTTTCAATTTTAATAAACAATTCTATCTACAGATGAAAGGAACGGCGATGGGCAACAAGTTTGTTCCTAGCTATGCAAATTTATTTATGGGCTACTTAGAAAAAAACATGATCTATGGTTCACCATGGGAGACGAATTTGGTATTCTATCGCCGTTTCATAGATTATATATTTATCATCTGGAAGGGAGACATTGAGCTCTTTTATCTATTTAACCCCTTAATGACAGAGGACGTACCAGGTACATCATAGAAAAAACTTCCCTTAATGACAGTTGACGTACCTGGTACGTCCTCTGTTGTCTTAAGTGCTGGAAGCGATCATGATCGCTTCCAGCTGCTTACAAGGGATTGTAGTGATGCCTCAATAAATTTACAGCCCATTTAAAAAAAAAACGATTGATCTAGATGCAGTGGCATCTCGGTTCTTTAATAAGGGATCTGGGAGGGGGAGGGTTGAAGATTATTTAGGGGGGCCAGCTACACTACAGAAAACAAATATTTTATATTTAAAAAGTTAAAAAAAACTATTTTGGGGGGCAAATTGGGTACTGGCAGACAGCTGCCAGTACCCAAGATGGTGGCAAATAGACAGAGGGGGAGGGTTAGAAAGATGTATGGGGGGATCAGGGAGGTTGTGGGGTAAGGGGGGATCTATCACTGCAGACTTTATGCCAAAAAATAAAAAAAAATAAAAAAAATATTTTTATTTCAGTACTGGCAGACTTTCTGCCAGTACTTAAGATGGCGGTGACAATTGTGAGGTGGGGAGGGAAGAGAGCTGTTTGAGGGGGGTCAGGGGGGGATCAGGGGGTGGGATGTGTCAGGTGGGAGGCTGATCTCTACACTAAAGCTAAAAATTAACCCCACAAGCTACCTAATTAACCCCTTAACTGCTGGGCATATTACAAGTGTGGTGCGCAGCAGTATTTAACGGCCTTATTATTACCAAAAAGCAACACCAAAGCCATATATGTCTGCTATTTCTGAACAAAGGGGATCCCAGAGAAGCATTTACAACCATTTGTGCCATAATTGCACAAGCTGTTTGTAAATAATTTCAGTGAGAAACCTAAAATTGTGAAAAACTTAAGTTTTTTTTTTATTTGATCGTATTTGGCGGTGAAATGGTGGCATGAAATATACCAAAATGGGCCTATATCAATAATTTGGGTTGTCTACTACACTACACTAAAGCTAAAATTAAACCTAAAAGCTCCCTACAAGTTCCCTAATTAACCCCTTCACGGCTGGGCATAATACACGTGTGGTGTGCAGCGGCATTTAGCGGCCTTCTAATTACCAAAAAGCAACGCCAAATCCATATAGGTCTGCTATTTCTGAACAAAGGGGATCCCATAGAAGTATTTACAACCATTTATGCCATAATTGCACAAGTTGTTGGTAAATAAATTCAGCGAGAAACCTAAAGTTAGTGAAAAAAATTGTGAAAAAGTCAACAATTTTTTTTATTTGATCGCATTTGGCGGTGAAATGGTGGCATGAAATATACCAAAATGGGTCTAGATCAATGCTTTGGGATGTCTTCTAAATATAAATATATACATGTCAAGGGATATTCAGGGATTCCTGAAAGATATTAGTGTTCCAATGTAACTAGTGCTAATTTTGAAAAAAACTAAATTTATGCTTACCTGATAAATTCCTTTCTCCTGTAGTGTGGTCAGTCCACGGGTCATCATTACTTCTGGGATATTAACTCCTCCCCAACAGGAAGTGCAAGAGGATTCACCCAGCAGAGCTGCTATATAGCTCCTCCCCTCTACGTCACACCCAGTCATTCGACCAAGAACCAACGAGAAAGGAGAAGCCAAAGGGTGCAGTGGTGACTGGAGTATAATTTAAAAAATTTTTTAGACCTGCCATAAAAAACAGGGCGGGCCGTGGACTGACCACACTACAGGAGAAAGGAATTTATCAGGTAAGCATAAATTTTGTTTTCTCCTGTTAAGTGTGGTCAGTCCACGGGTCATCATTACTTCTGGGATACCAATACCAAAGCTAAAGTACACGGATGACGGGAGGGACAGGCAGGCTCTTTATACGGAAGGAACCACTGCCTGAAGAACCTTTCTCCCAAAAACAGCCTCCGAAGAAGCAAAAGTGTCAAATTTGTAAAATTTGGAAAAAGTATGAAGAGAAGACCAAGTTGCAGCCTTGCAAATCTGTTCAACAGAAGCCTCATTCTTAAAGGCCCAAGTGGAAGCCACAGCTCTAGTAGAATGAGCTGTAATTCTTTCAGGAGGCTGCTGTCCAGCAGTCTCATAGGCTAACCGTATTATGCTACGAAGCCAAAAAGAGAGAGAGGTAGCCGAAGCTTTTTTGACCTCTCCTCTGACCAGAATAAACGACAAACAGGGAAGACGTTTGTCGAAAATCCTTAGTTGCCTGTAGATAAAATTTCAGGGCACGGACTACATCTAGATTGTGTAGCAGACGTTCCTTCTTCGAAGAAGGATTAGGACACAAAGATGGAACAACAATCTCTTGATTGATATTCCTGTTAGTGACCACCTTAGGTAAGAACCCAGGTTTAGTACGCAGAACTACCTTGTCTGAATGAAAAATCAGATAAGGAGAATCACAATGTAAGGCAGATAACTCAGAAACTCTTCGAGCCGAGGAAATCGCCATTAAAAACAGAACTTTCCAAGATAACAGCTTGATATCAATGTAATGAAGGGGTTCAAACGGAACACCCTGTAAAACATTAAGAACTAAGTTCAAACTCCATGGTGGAGCAACAGTTTTAAACACAGGCTTGATCCTAGCTAAAGCCTGACAAAAAGCTTGAACGTCCGGAACTTCTGACAGACGTTTGTGTAAAAGAATGGACAGAGCTGAAATCTGTCCCATTAAGGAACTAGCGGATAAACCCTTTTCTAAACCTTCTTGTAGAAAAGACAATATCCTAGGAATCCTAACCTTACTCCATGAGTAACTCTTGGATTCGCACCAATATAAGTATTTACGCCATATTGTATGGTAAATCTTTCTGGTAACAGGCTTCCTAGCCTGTATTAAGGTATCAATAACTGACTCAGAAAAACCACGTTTTGATAAAATCAAGCGTTCAATTTCCAAGCAGTCAGCTTCAGAGAAATTAGATTTTGATGTTTGAAGGGACCCTGGATCAGAAGGTCCTGTTTCAGAGGTAGAGACCAAGGTGGACAGGATGACATGTCCACTAGATCTGCATACCAAGTCCTGCGTGGCCATGCAGGCGCTATTAGAATCACTGATGCTCTCTCCTGTTTGATTCTGGCAATCAATCGAGGAAGCATCGGGAAGGGTGGAAACACATAAGCCATCCCGAAGGTCCAAGGTGCTGTCAAAGCATCTATCAGAACCGCTCCCCGATCCCTGGATCTGGACCCGTAACGAGGAAGCTTGGCGTTCTGTCGAGACGCCATGAGATCTATCTCTGGTTTGCCCCAACGTCGAAGTATTTGGGCAAAGACCTCCGGATGAAGTTCCCACTCCCCCGGATGAAAAGTCTGACGACTTAGGAAATCCGCCTCCCAGTTCTCCACTCCCGGGATGTGGATTGCTGACAGGTGGCAAGAGTGAGACTCTGCCCAGCGAATTATCTTTGATACTTCCATCATTGCTAGGGAGCTTCTTGTCCCTCCCTGATGGTTGATGTAAGCTACAGTCGTAATGTTGTCCGACTGAAACCTGATGAACCCCCGAGTTGTTAACTGGGGCCAAGCCAGAAGGGCATTGAGAACTGCTCTCAATTCCAGAATGTTTATTGGCAGGAGACTCTCCTCCTGATTCCATTGTCCCTGAGCCTTCAGAGAATTCCAGACAGCGCCCCAACCTAGTAGGCTGGCGTCTGTTGCTACAATTGTCCAGTCTGGCCTGCTGAATGGCATCCCCCTGGACAGATGTGGCCGAGAAAGCCACCATAGAAGAGAATTTCTGGTCTCTTGATCCAGATTCAGAGTAGGGGACAAGTCTGAGTAATCCCCATTCCACTGACTTAGCATGCACAATTGCAGCGGTCTGAGATGTAGGCGTGCAAAGGGTACTATGTCCATTGCCGCTACCATTAAGCCGATCACCTCCATGCATTGAGCTACTGACGGGTGTTGAATGGAATGAAGGACACGGCATGCATTTTGAAGCTTTGTTAACCTGTCTTCTGTCAGGTAAATCTTCATTTCTACAGAATCTATAAGAGTCCCCAAGAAGGGAACTCTTGTGAGTGGAAAGAGAGAACTCTTCTTTTCGTTCACCTTCCATCCATGCGACCTTAGAAATGCCAGTACTAACTCTGTTTGAGACTTGGCAGTTTGAAAGCTTGAAGCTTGTATCAGAATGTCGTCTAGGTAAGGAGCTACCGAAATTCCTCGCGGTCTTAGTAACGCCAGAAGAGCACCCAGAACCTTCGTGAAGATTCTTGGAGCCGTAGCCAATCCGAATGGAAGCGCTACAAACTGGTAATGCCTGTCTAGGAAGGCAAACCTTAGATACCGGTAATGATCTTTGTGAATCAGTATGTGAAGGTAAGCATCCTTTAAATCCACTGTGGTCATGTACTGACCCCTTTGGATCATGGGTAAGATTGTCCGAATAGTTTCCATTTTGAACGATGGAACTCTTAGGAATTTGTTTAGGATCTTTAAATCCAAGATTGGCCTGAAAGTTCCCTCTTTTTTGGGAACCACAAACAGATTGGAGTAAAACCCTTGTCCTTGTTCCGACCGCGGAACCGGATGGATCACTCCCATTAGTAAAAGATCTTGTACACAGCGTAGAAACGCCTCTTTCTTTATTTGGTTTGTTGACAACCTTGACAGATGAAATCTCCCTTTTGGGGGAGAGGATTTGAAGTCTAGAAGGTATCCCTGAGATATGATCTCTAACGCCCAGGGATCTTGGACATCTCTTGCCCAAGCCTGGGCGAAGAGAGAAAGTCTGCCCCCCACTAGATCCGTTCCCGGATCGGGGGCCCTCAATTCATGCTGTCTTAGGGGCAGCAGCAGGTTTCCTGGCCTGCTTGCCCTTGTTCCAAGACTGGTTAGGTCTCCAGCCTTGTCTGTAGCGAGCAACAGCTCCTTCCTGTTTTGGTGCAGAGGAAGTTGATGCTGCTCCTGCTTTGAAATTCCGAAAGGAACGAAAATTAGACTGTCTAGCCTTAGGTTTGGCTCTGTCTTGAGGCAGGGCATGGCCTTTACCTCCTGTAATGTCAGCGATAATTTCTTTCAACCCGGGCTCGAATAAGGTCTGCCCTTTGAAAGGTATGTTAAGTAATTTAGATTTAGAAGTAACGTCAGCTGACCAGGATTTTAGCCACAGTGCTCTGCGTGCCTGAATGGCGAATCCGGAATTCTTAGCCGTAAGTTTAGTTAAATGTACTACGGCATCCGAAATAAATGAATTAGCTAGCTTAAGTGTCTTAAGCTTGTTTGAAATCTCATCTATAGTTATTGAGTCAAGAGTCTCTTCCAGGGACTCGGACCAAAAAGCGGCCGCGGCCGTGACAGACGCAATACATGCAAGGGGTTGCAATATAAAACCTTGTTGAACAAACATTTTCTTAAGGTAACCCTCTAATTTTTTATCCATTTGATCTGAAAAGGCACAGCTATCCTCCACCGGGATAGTGGTACGCTTGGCCAGAGTAGAAACCGCTCCCTCCACCTTAGGGACCGTCTGCCATAAGTCCCGTGTGGTGGCGTCTATTGGAAACATTTTTCTAAACACAGGAGGGGGGGGGGAAAAGGGTACACCGGGCCTATCCCACTCCTTAGTAATTATCTCTGTAAGCCTCTTAGGTATAGGAAATACGTCAGTACTCGCCGGTACCGCATAGTATCTATCCAGCCTACATAATTTCTCTGGGATTGCAACGGTGTTACAATCATTTAGAGCTGCTAAAACCTCCCCTAACAGTACACGGAGGTTTTCGAGTTTAAACTTAAAATTAGAAATGTCTGAATCCATTCTATTGGGATCAGAACCGTCACCTGCTGATTGAAGCTCTCCGTCCTCATGTTCAGCATACTGTGACGCAGTATCAGACATGGCCCTATTATCAACAGCGCACTCTGTTCTCACCCCAGAGTGATCACGCTTACCTCTTAGTTCTGGTAATTTAGCCAAAACTTCAGTCATAACATTAGCCATATCCTGTAATGTGATTTGTAATGGCCGCCCTGATGTACTCGGCGCTACAATATCACGCACCTCCCGAGCGGGAGATGCAGGTACTGACACGTGAGGCGAGTTAGTCGGCATAACTCTCCCCTCGTTGTTTGGTGAAATATGCTCAATTTGTACAGATTGACTTTTATTTAAAGTAGCATCAATGCAATTAGTACATAAATTTCTATTGGGCTCCACTTTGGCTTTAGCACATATAGCACAGAGATATTCCTCTGAATCAGACATGTTTAACACATTAGCAAATAAACTAGCAACTTTTCAAAGTAATTTACAAATAATATGAAAACGTACTGTGCCTTTAAGAAGCACAGAAAAAAGTTATGACAGTTGAGAAATAATAAACTGAGAAACTATAACATCAAAGGTAAAAACACAATTTTAGCAAAGGATTGCCCCCATTAGCAATGGATAACTAACCCTGATAGCAGAAAAAAAGTACAGAAATAAACGTTTTTTATCACAGTCAGCTACAATCTCACAGCTCTGCTGTGAGTGATTACCTCCCTCAAAATAAGTTTTGAAGACCCCTGAGCTCTGTAGAGACGAACCGGATCATGCAGAGAAGACAAGAGACTTCTGACTGAATTTTTTGATGCGTAGCAAAAGCGCCAAAAAAGGCCCCTCCCCCTCACACACAACAGTGAGGGAGATCAGTAAACTGTCTTAAATTAAATAAAACGACTGCCAAGTGGAAAAAAACAGTGCCCAAAACATTTTTTCACCCAGTACCTCAGAAAATTAAACGATTTAACATGCCAGCAAAAACGTTTAACATCAAATAAATGAAATGACATTAGAAAGCCTGTTGCTAGTCACTGCAAATTAGGCTAAAGTCTTATGCATACAGTATTATCCCAGTGAAGTGCCATTCCCCAGAATACTGAAGTGTAAAATATACATACATGACAGCCTGATACCAGTTGCTACTACTGCATTTAAGGCTGAGCTTACATTATATCGGTATGGCAGAATTTTCTCAGTCAATTCCATTGTCAGAAAATAATATGCTGCTACATACCTCTTTGCAGATTAACCTGCCCGCTGTCCCCTGATCTGAAGTTTACCTCACTCCTCAGATGGCCGAGAACAGCAATATGATCTTAACTACGCCGGCTAAAATCATGCAAGAAACTCAGGTAGATTCTTCTTCAAATTCTACCAGAGAAGGAACAACACACTCCGGTGCTGTTATAAAATAACAAACTTTTGATTGAAGGTATAAAACTAAGTATAATCACCACAGTCCTCTCACACATCCTATCTATTAGTTGGGTGCAAGAGAATGACTGGGTGTGACGTAGAGGGGAGGAGCTATATAGCAGCTCTGCTGGGTGAATCCTCTTGCACTTCCTGTTGGGGAGGAGTTAATATCCCAGAAGTAATGATGACCCGTGGACTGACCACACTTAACAGGAGAAAAGTGGTTTGGAAATAGCAAAGTGCTACTTGTATTTATGGCCCTATAACTTGCAAAAAAAAACAAAGAACATGTAAACATTGGGTATTTCTAAACTTGGGACAACATTTAGAAACTATTTAGAATGGGTGTATTTTGGTGGTTGTAGATGTGTAACAGATTTTGGGGGTAAAAGTTAGAAAAAGTGTGTTTTTTTTCAATTTTTTCCTCATATTTTATATTTTTTTTTAGTAAATTATAAGATATGATGAAAATAATGGTATCTTTAGAAAGTCCATTTAATGGCGAGAAAAACGGTATATAATATGTGTGGGCACAGTAAATGAGTAAGAGGAAAATTACAGCTAAACACAAACACTGCAGAAATGTAAAAATAGCCATTGTCATTAAGGGTAAGAAAATTTAAAAATGGGCCGGTCATTAAGGGGTTAAAGAGGATCTTAAAAGCAATAATTTTGGAATAGATTTCACGTATGAAGGCAGTTCAAGTAATATAAGTTTCCTGGATATAGATGTGGAAATAATAGAGAATGAGATCATAACCAGGACACATTTCAAACAGGTAGACTCTAATAATTACATCCATAATAGAAGTTGCCACTATAATAAGTGGATAAAAAATATCCCGAAAAATCAATTCCAAAGGTTCATAAAAAATGTAGTCTATTAGAAGACTTCGAAAAACAGACACTAACATTGGAGAATAAATTAAAGAAAAGGGGATATGATCCTAAACTTATAAAAAAGAAAAATTTGAAACAAGCAATAAAGAAAGAAATAATCTATTGGAAGTAAATAACAATAAAACAAATAATGTATCCGATTGTGTAGAATTAATTGAGATTAATTTTGTGACAGACTACAATATTCAACATATAGAATTAAGAAAAATGTTAAACAAACACTGGTATTTGTTACAACGAGACCCCTTTATAGGGGAAATTTTTCAGATAAACCAAAAATAGTTTTTAAAAAACCAAGAAGCTTAAAAACAATCCTAGCACCCAGCACTTTCAATAAAACTAGTGATCAAATTAAGGATATAGATTTGAAAGGCTTGAGGGATTTTATCCTTGTATTAATTGTAAAGCTTGCAAACACAGTTATAAAACAAAAAGTGTGTCATCAACAGTTACTAACAAATAATTAAAAATCAGAGATCTAATAAGGTGCACAGACAAAAATATAGAATATTTAATTAAATGTCCATGCCTTAAACAGTACTTAGGATATACTTCACGCCCACAAAGAGAATTTGAGAACATCTGCTAAATATAGAACATGGTTTCGAAGGGCACCTCCTCTCCAGACCTTTTAAAGAGTACCACAATCAAGACCCTAAAGGGGTAAAATACTGGAGTATTAGGAAAGTAAAAGCAAACTGGAGGGGTGGTGATATTAATAATGTACTATTAAGAACAGAAGCATTACTTATTTCACCTTTAAGACCTTAGAACCCCAAGGCTTAAACGCAGAGCTTGATTTAAACCCATTTCTTTAATTCTGGAATCTATTATTTATCCATGTATAATCGTAATAGGTCTAATAAAAATATACAGAATAAAAAAGAATAGATGTAGAAATCATCTAGATCTAGCTCTAAAAGGAAAATAAAATTGTACCCGTTATCTAATTATCAATGATATAAAATTTGAATTATTTTGTAACATTTTTGTAATATTTTTAGACATATTTCCATCTATCATTCAATTGCTACTTTTTTTTATTATTTAATAAATTTGAATTCTATTGTGTCTATCTTAAAAAATAGACATCTAGTCAGATATAGAACTGGCACAATAATTGATTATAATAACGAAGCATTTGACTGTCCCTTTAATGACTGCCCCTTTAAGACAAAGGGTTTAAAAAGGACAGACAATCCCTACACAGACTCATCTTGAAAAAAGCACACCTGATGAAACGCGTTGATGAGTATGAGGAGTCTGTGTTAGTCAGACCGTCTGCAGTAACCAGCTGGAACCTACTTGAAAATTTGCTATTGCACCTTGTTTTGGGATATACTACAGTGCTTGTTTCTAAGCTGTTAAATACAGCGAACAATGACAGAGTGCCAGAGGTATATATCCTAAAGAACCCATACAACACCCGAAAACAAAACAGAAATTATTGAGGATACCAAAATACAATAACATTTGAGAATATTTGGATCACAAGCATAAAATTATTAGCCGGTAATCTAACCCTCCCATTGGACATTACAGAAAAGGTGACCACATTACGTCACAAGCAGAGCCGTAACTCAGCAGTGAGAACACTGAGTGTATACAACTGACACGCTAAGGAGAAGGTGAGAGAAAACAACTAATATTAGTTGTTCCTCGGATTCCAGTCAGTATAAAACGTGCTAGGAGGATTTAGCATTTCATTATGACTTATTCTCTGAAATGTGATTGAAATATTACATATTTAAAGGAATGATATATACATTTGAATTAACACAAACGGAACTGTGCTTTGGAGATTCAACTTATAACAATTGGAACCACTTTAGTGTCTGGAGGCAGTCAAATTTAAAACTTTCATTTCCTGCACCTTATTTTGCCACCTTTTTAGAATTTGCTTTTTTTAGACAGTGTTTCTATACATGTTAGATATATTTTAGATAGATATTTTAAGTTTTTAACCACTGGTGGTTTGTACATTAATTATATACAATTTTTATTATGTAATAAACTTAATATATTTTATTGAATTTCGATTTTAATTCTATATATTTTAAGATAGCTTATTTTAGCGCAATCTTTCACCTAGATTACGAGTTTTGCGTTAGAGGCTGTGCAGCGCTAACGAGCAGTTTTCCCTCACCGCTCACTTACCTACAGCGCTGGTATTATGGGTTTTTACAAACCCGGCGTTAAAAGGCAAGAAGTGAGCGTTGAGCAAAATTTTGCTCATTACCACACTCCAATACCAGCGCTGCTTAAGTCAGCGGTGAGCTGGTGTAACGTGCTTTCCCCATAGGCATCAACGGAGAGAGCCGGCTGAAAAAAAGTCTAACACCTGCAAAAAAGCAGCGTAAAACTCCCTAACGCAGCCCCATTGATTCCTATGGGGAAATAAAAGTTATGTCTACACCTAACACCCTAACATGAACCCTGAGTCTAAACACCCCTAATCTTACATTTATTAACCCCTAATCTGCCTCCCCGACACCTGCATTATATTATTAACCCCTAATCCGCCGCTCCGGACACCGCCACCACCTACATTATATGTATGAACCCCTAATCTGTTGCCCCCAACATCGCCGACACCTACATTATATTTATTAACCCCTAATCTGCCGCCCCCAACATCGCCGACACCTACATTATATTTATGAACCCCTAATCTGCTGACCCCAACATCGCCGACACCTACATTATATTTATTAACTCCTAATCTGCCGTCCCCAATGTTGCCGCCACCTACCTACACTTATTTACCCCTAATCTGCCGCCCCCAACGTCGCCACCACTATAATAAACATATTAACCCCTAAACCGCCGCACTCCCGCCTCACAAACATTAGTTAAATAGTATTAACCCCTAATGTGCCGGCCCTAACATCGCCGCCACCTACCTACATTTATTAACCCCTAATCTGCCGCCCCCAACGTTGCCGCCACTATATTAAAATTATTAACCCCTAAACCTAAGTCTAACCCTAAACCTAACACCCCCTAACTTAAATATAATTTAAATAAATCTAAATAAATATTCCTATCATTAACTAAATTATTCCTATTTAAAACTAGATACTTACCTGTAAAATAAACCATAAAGCTACAATATAACTAATAGTTACATTGTATCTAGTTTAGGGTTTATTTTTATTTTACAGGCAAGTTTGTATTTATTTTAACTAGGTAGAATAGTTATTAAATAGTTATTAACTATTTAATAACTACCTAGTTAAAATAAAGAGAAATTTACCTGTAAAATAAAACCTAACCTAAGTTACACTAACACCTAACACTACACTATAATTAAATAAATTAACTAACGGCTAGATTACGAGTTTTTCGTTTTGAGCTGTGGGGTGCTAATGAGCAGTTTATGCTCACCGCTCACTTACAGACAGCGCTGGTATTACAGATTTTTACAACCCAGACAAGAAGTGAGTGTTGAGCAAAATTCTGCTCCTTACCGCACTCCAATACCAGCGCTGCTTACATTAGCAGTGAGCTGGTGTAACGTGCTTGTGCACGATTTCCCCATAGGAATCAACGGGGAGAGCCGGCTGAAAAAAAGTCTAACACCTGCCAAAAAGCAGCGTAAAGCTCCTTAACGCAGCCCCATTGATTCCTATGGGGAAATCAAATTTATGTCTACACCTAACACCCTAACATGAACCCCGAATCTAAACACCCCTAATCTTACACTTATTAACCCGTAACCTGCTGCCCCCGACATCGCCACCACCTACATTATAATTATTAACCCCTAATCTGCCGCTCCGGACACCGCCGCCACCTACATTATACTTATGAACCCCTAATCTGATGCCCCCAACATTGCCGACACCTACATTATATTTATTAACCCCTAATCTGCCGCCCCCTATGTCGCCGACACCTACCTACGTTTATTAACCCCTAATCTGCCGCCCCCAACGTCGCCGCCACTATACTAAAGTTATTAACCCCTAAATCTAAGTCTAACCCTAACCCCCCCCTAACTTAAATATAATTTAAATAAATCTAAATAAAATTCCTATCATTAACTAAATAATTCCTATTTAAAACTAGATACTTACTTATAAAATAAACCCTAAGCTAGCTACAATATAACTAATAGTTACATTGTATCTATCTTAGGTTTTATTTTTATTTTACAGGAAAATGGCAAATGAGATTTAATATTGGTAAATGTAAGGTTCTACATTTAGGAATTAAAAATATGAAGACTACCTATTATTTAAATGGGACTAGACTCAGCAAAACAGAGGAAGAAAATGATTTAGTTCTGCTTTTAGATAACAACTAAAAATTAGTGTGCAATACAAGGCAGCAGCTTCTAAGGCTAATAAGATAATAGCATGTATTATAAGAGCCATAGATGCAAGGAAAGAAAGCATTATTTCTGTTTACTCAAGAAAAAAAGTGCTTGAGAGGTGATATGATCACTTTATATATATATATATATATAAAGTGGGGGAAAAAAGTATTTAGTCAGCCACCAATTGTGCAAGTTCTCCCACTTAAGAAGATGAGAGAGGCCTGTAATTTTCATCATAGGTATACCTCAACTATGAGAGACAAAATGTGGAAACAAATCCAGACAATCGCATTGTCTGATTTGGAAAGAATTTATTTGCATATTATGGTGGAAAATAAGTATTTAGTCACCTACAAACAAGCAAGATTTCTGGCTCTCACAGACCTGTATCTTCTTCTTTAAGAGGTTCCTCTGTCCTCCACTCATTACCTGTATTAATGGTACCTGTTTGAACTTGTTATCAGTATAAAAGACACCTATCCACAACCTCAAACAGTCACACTCTAAACTCCACTATGGTGAAGACCAAAGAGCTGTCGAAGGACACCAGAAACAAAATTGTAGACCTGCACCAGGCTGGGAAGACTGAATCTGCAATAGGCAAGCAGCTTGGTGTGAAGAAATCAACTGTGGGAGCAATAATTAGAAAATGTACGACTAGACCACTGATAATCTCCCTCAATCTGGGGCTCCACGTAAGATTTCACCCCGTGGGGTCAAAATGATCACAAGAACGCTGAGCAAACATCCCAGAACTACACGGGGGGGCCTAGTGAATGACCTTCAGAGAGCTGGGACCAACGTAACAAAGGCTACCATCAGTAACACACTACTCCGCCATTGACTCAGATCCTGCAGTGCCAGACGTGTCCCCTGCTTAAGCCAGTACATGTCCGGGCCCGTCTGAAGTATGCTAGAGAGCATTTGGATGATCCAGAAGCGGATTGGGAGAATGTCATATGGTCAGATGAAAAGAAAGTAGAACTGTTTGGTTGAAACACAACTCGTCGTGTTTGGAGGAGAGAGAATGCTGAGTTGCAACCAAAGAACACCATACCTACTATGAAGCATGGGGGTGGCAACATCATGTTTTGGGGCTGTTTCTCTGCAAAGGGAACAGGATGACTGATCCGTGTACATGAAAGAATGAATGGGGCCATGTATCGTGAGATTTTGAGTGTAAACCTCCTTCCATCAGCAAGGGCATTGAAGATGAAACATGGCTGGGTCTTTCAGCATGACAATGATCCCAAACACACCGCCCAGGCAACAAAGGAGTGGCTTCGTAAGAAGCATTTCAAGGTCCTGGAGTGGCCTAGCCAGTCTCCAGATCTCAACCCCATAGAAAACCTTTGGAGGGAGTGGAAAGTCCGTGTTGCCCAGCGACAGCCCCAAAACATCACTGCTCTAGAGGAGATCTGCATGCAGGAATGGGCCTTACAGAAAATGTTTGACCTCTGTCATTGCCAGCAAAGGATATATAACAAAGTATTGAGATGAACTTTTGATATAGACCAAATACTTATTTCCCACCATAATTTGCAAATAAATTCTTTCCAAATCAGACAATGTGATTGTCTGGATTTGTTTCCACATTTTGTCTCTCATAGTTGAGGTATACCTATGATGAAAATTACAGGCCTCTCTCATCTTCTTAAGTGGGAGAACTTGCACAATTGGTGGCTGACT
The DNA here is from genome assembly GCF_027579735.1 of Bombina bombina. Classification (NCBI taxonomy): domain Eukaryota; kingdom Metazoa; phylum Chordata; class Amphibia; order Anura; family Bombinatoridae; genus Bombina; species Bombina bombina. The sequence goes on along the minus strand of NC_069505.1, from coordinate 349,015,096 downwards.
AAATACTTTGTTGCCCCACTGTATATTCAACACCCATATGAGTTTGTGGAAGCGCAGTTTATTCCAAGGCAGTTATTTTGACTATAGGTCACAATTTAAGGCTAGAGGAAAGGAGCTTTCATCTCCATCAGCGTAAACATTTTTTCATGTGCAATCAAATTGTGACAAACCCTGGAGGAAGTGACTGCCAATACCTTAGATACATTTAAAAATGTCCAAAATACATTTCTGGCTTAAATAGAATCCAGGTATATGATTGCTTGTGTTAAATAGGTATTAATTATAAGAAAATATGTTAATTATATTTACTACTGACTTCTATAAGCATCAAATTAATCTTTAAAATGAATTCAAAGCAAGACAGACATAATGCCTCCCAACATTTCTTAAGAGACCTTCAAGGACAAGGATGTGTAAAAAGGATGTGTATGGGGCTTGTGAGCACCAGTGTCTAGTGGGCAAAGCTGTGACAGAAGGGGGCTGCAGTTGGGCTGTGTGCAGAACAGATGTGTCATGGGAGCATCTATGTATCTGACTTATTCCATAAACAATTTATCAGTCTCATTTCACTATGGCACACCTCTTTTAGCATTGATAAACCGGGTAATTTCTGCACTTACTTTCACTTTTACATACTGGTAGAATACATTTTAGCTGGCACATTTCATAGTAAAATAATTTATATTTAATATTTCACATCCATCATAATGTGAAATGTCTATGACACAGGCACAAATACCTGAATCTGGAATTCCAAAATCCAAAATAATTCTGAAATCCAAACATTTTAATTAATATTTTTTTTAAATAAAATTATCAACAATTATTATTTTTCCCTGCCAGTAAGTCACAATCTTCTCTGCATGTGTATTTGGTTTTGTTTTTTGTGTGTTTTAAAATGCAAATTATAGACTATATTTATTTAAAACAACAAATATTAAATTTCTGATTACAGTACTATACTATCTTTCTGATGGGACTATGAATACAAAAAAAATAAAAATGATATAAAACTACCTTTAGATATAGTTCTGGTTATAAGATAAATATGAAGACATCTCAGATTCTATGGCTATATAAAAAAATAAGGACAAAAATATATATTTTTGAGGAGGTAGAAGAGAGTATGACATATCTGGGAATAAAAATATCACATAATCAAAATAGAATATATGAGCTTAATTGTCCACCATTGATTAAAAATATAATTAAAGATCTTAAAATATGGCAAAATTTAAATTTAAACTATACGGGTAGAGTACACGTAATTCAAATGTCTATCTTGCCCAGATTATTATATCCTATACATATGTTACCATTAAGAATACCTAGTAAAGATATTAAACTATTGAATGGAGCAATAAGGAACTTTACGTGGAAAGGAAATAAGTCAAGAATCGGTATTTCCAAAATGCAAATGCCTGCAAATAAAATAGGATGGAGTATGCCAAATACAAAATACTATAACTGGGCGGCACTCACAAGATATAATATTGAGTGGATAACTGCTAAATAAAAATATACAAATATGGAATTAGAAAAAAATGATAGTACCCATGTCAATATCTTACATATCACATGCTGAAACTATTGAAATTCCCAAAAATATTAAAAATCATATTGTTTATCGGGATTGCTTATCAACATGGAAGCTTATTAATAGATGTCTCTGGATAAATCATAAATATTCAAGATATATTCCAATTACAGGAAATCCCAAATTTCCAATGGGTAATTATTACCCTTTTCGGAATTGGAAAAAAGACGGGGTTTGCATAATAGGTGATTTATAGCAAGAACATAGTAAAAGTATATATTCTATCCAGGAAATTTTTGAAAAATATCAAATTAAAATTAAAAATTACTTTCACTATTTACAGATTGAATCATATATAAAAAAAGGTAATGAGAGATTCATTAACTGATTTACAAGAAATACAATAATAGAAATCTGTGAAAGCTATGAAAAAGGGAACTATAAGATAACTAATATATATATAAAACTAATTGCTAGAATCACTGAGGAAAATATTCCAAAGGTAATCAAAAAATGCCAGCAGTCAATGGCCATAGAAATTACTCAGGAACAAATATTTTCTTGTTACAAATATCAAATATGAAGAAATTGCAAAATAAATTATTTATTGCACTGGTTATAGTAATAGCAAGAAAAACTATTACAAAACTCTGGACTGAAAAAAAATATCCATCAATAGCTGTACATAAGAAAGCAATCTGGCAACAGTTAATAATAGAGAAGTATGACTCATTAGGTGATACCCTTGGGAGAAAACAGAAATGTATAAATAAATGGGAACAGTATATTCAATCACTGAATAAAGAGACTCAAAGCATTATATATAACGGGTTAAAATAATGAAGATATCTTTGATCAACTTAATTTGATCGATAATAACAAATAACTATATCGATCTGTTGTAGATAGGAACAATAGGATTACTGCCTTTATTGTGATTTGCATATAAGAATATGTTTGTACAGATAGTACAAAGTGTTATTTGATAAACTGCAGTATAAATATCGCCAGTTGACCAAATGTTTCCATGTATAGAACGACTTATATCAATTGATATTTTAATGTTTGTATGTATTAAAATAAAATAATAAAAAAAAACTACCTTTAGGTTACATGTATAAGCTGTATAATGACATGTAAATATTGCCTAAATGACATAAGATATTGTTTACATTCGGTTCCATCCCCTTTGCAAACTGTCCCATTTTAAAGATGCAAATATTCCAAATCCAAATTATTCTGAAATCCAAAAATGTTCCGGTCCTAAGCAGTTTGGATAAAGGGTTTCTACCTGTCCTTATTTATCTTTTCTGAATCTGTACAAGAGCTAATATCAGTTAGTACACAATGCCTGGAGCATCCCTTGAATATCACCTAAGTACCCTCAGAGGTATACCTACAATTGTTAGAAACTAGTCTTTAAATTACCTACATAGCCTAAAGCTTTTTTTTTTTGGTTGATCATTGTGGCCAATATATTTAAAGAGAATTGACAACTAAATATATATTGACCTGCATTTCTGTGAGCTTCAAGATTAGTTCAGAAAACAAGATGTCAAAAGGTTCTGAACATATGACAAATAAACAAAACATATCAGATAAATACATTGATAAAAAACAGAAGAAAAGTAGAAATTGTGGACTAGAGATTGCATTGAAAGTAAGGAGGAAACACCATGTAACAGAGAGACCCTATACCTTATAATAACAATTAATCCAATCCAAGAAGTCAATTATCAAAATGTAATAAAGAAATAAATGACCATTAGTGGTAGATGCCTGTAGGAACTTCATAGCACCAAAACTTTAGAGAGCTCTGATATAAAACATATAAAAAAATATTACACTATGGCCCCAAGTTATCAAAGTCTGGCGGACCTGATCCGACAATGCGGATCAGGTCCGCCAGACTTCGCTGAATACGGTGAGCAATACGCTCTCCGTATTCAGCATTGCACCAGCAGCTCACAAGAGCTGCTGGTGCAACGCCGCCCCCTGCAGACTTGCGGCCAAGCAGGGGGGTGTCAATCAACAAGATCGTACTCGATCGGGTTGAATTGCGGCGATGTCTGTCCGCCTGCTCAGAGTAGGCGGACAGGGTTATGGAGCAGCGATCTTTGTGACCGCTGCTTCATAACTGATGTTTCTGGCGAGTTTGATGACTCGTCAGAAACACGGGGCATCAAGCTCCATACGGAGCTTGATACATATGCCCCTATGTATTTATTCTTAAAAAAAAACTAAATCATTCCTAAAATAATTGACCTTGTTTAATACTTATCTTTTGTTCTATATGAAATGTTATTGTACAATGTCTGATAAACTGAACTGCTGTTTGGCCACTAAAACAGTCATAAATTAACATATGCAGTAGTTGATATGAACATACAATGCCTAAGAAAAGTGTATACGGTTTGAAAAATATGTTATGCCAGTAGTAGACCTAACTAACTGTGGGCCCTGGTGCAAAACATTTTTGGGCCCCCCCCAAAGTTAACACAGTAGTAAGCAATTGTAATAATAAATATGCTGCTTTGTATAATGATTTTGAGGAGAGATAGATGAACGTGCAACCTGCACTAATAAAAGGCTCCCCTGCACTAGGATGATACAAATTCTGTCTATGTATAAACTTTCTGCTATCGGCCTCCCATCACTTGGTGACCTGGTGCTGCTGCACCGATAGTAGTTCCGCCCCTGTGTTAAGCTTCTAAAAAAATTCTCTATAACTTTTACTGATCAACCTGTTTCACTGAGATAAAAAAAAATGTTATTTTAGAAACTGTATAACAACATTTTGAATTCTCAGTGTGCAGTAGCTTATTGTTAGTGTCTCACTAATTGTGATGTAACTGCATGTTCAGAAATATTCAAAATATATAGAGAAAGCAAAGAGGTATTAAAGTCAGCTCTTGAGCTGCAATGCATTACAGCTGTGATTAACGCTTTGGCCCGTGTTCCGCAGAGGGTCAGCAGTGATTAACCCCTCTGTGGTGTTAAAAGGACATTAAACACCACTTGCTTTGAGTAAAAACGATGCTTTTCCCACCCTCATGTGAGAGGGCAAAAAGCAAATTCTGTAACCTGCAAATGCTGCAAATAAAATAGCTGCGTTTAACCCAGTGGGCTCTAGTTATCAAGGTCTGTCGGACCTGATCCAACAGTGCGGATCAGGTCCGACAGACCTCGCTGAATACGGCGAGCAATATGCTCTCCGTATTCAGCATTGCACCAGCAGCCATTGGCCGCCCCTGCAGACTCGCGGCCAATGGACCACCAGCAGGGGGGTGTCAATCAACCCGATCGTACTCGATCGGGTTGATTTCCGGCGATGTTTGTCCGCCTGCTCAGAGCAGAGCAGATGTTTGTTCGCCTGCTCAGAGTCTTTGTGACCGCTGCTTCATAACTGATGTTTCTGGCGACTGGCGAGCCTGCAGGCTCGCCAGAAACACGGGGCATGAAGCTCCATTCGGAGCTTGATACATATGCCACATTGTGGGTTATGTAATATGCAGCATTTGTCGGTTACAGATCTAGCTTTTTGGCTTCTCTAGAGCTCATGAGGCAAAATACAATCTTTATACAAGATATTTAATGTCTCTTAAAGTAAATAGTTATATGGAAGCAATAGTGCGATAACTAAATGCTCTAACACATATTTAGTCTCAGAGACAGCCCTCCCAAATAGGTATTTAAACTATTGAGTTCTGCTAAACCAAACTTTGTGGATTTGTATTTAAAAAAAGGAAGACTGACCATCTCCTATTGGTTAAAACTCCCTACCCAGGTTTGCTCATGACAGTGTATTGGAGTTGTATATAAAGCAAGGGAGTCTCATATATTAAAGAGAGAAGAAGGAATTATTCAGCCCATAAAGGCAAAGGATTGTAGTATTAAGACCAGTTTACATCTTGTAAGTTGGTGACTGGCTGAGAAAATTATGGTCATATGTGACTAAAATCCAAATGTTACTATAAAAGCACATGATTTTTTGCAGTATATATATATATTCCCCTACAGTAGATGTTTAACTCAATTCCTTAAAGGGATACTAAAACCCAATTTTTTTCTTTCATGATTCAGATAGAGCATGCAATTTTAAGCAGCTTTCTAATTTACTTCTATTATCAATTTTTCTTCATTCTCTTGCTATCTTTATTTGAAAAAACAGGAATAAAAGCTTTAGGTTGAGAACCTGGGCTGCGCTTGCTGATTGGATGGCTAATTGTAGGCACAAATCAGCAAGCGCTATCCAGGGTACTGAACAAAAAATAGGCCGGCTCCAAAGCTTTCATTCCTGCCTTTTCAAATAAAGATAGTAAGAGAACATAGAAAAAAATTATAATAGGAATAAATTAGAAAGCTGATTAAAATTGCATGCTCTATCTGAAACATGAAATAAAAAAATTGGGTTCAGTATCCAAGCTCTCTGCTGTGAATGCATACTCCGGAAATACATATATTTAAGATTCTGAATATAATTTTAAATATTTGTACCATTAAACATTTTACAAACTAGAATAAATCTAAATAGCTTGAGAATACAATATGACTACAATAACAATACAGTTTGAATAAAAAGTAAAGGCTTACCAAACCAATCACGGCAGTTATGGATGTGATGTAGACCATGAGAAAAGCAAACGTAATGTCTGAGAGAAGCATTTTCTGGCTCTTAGAATCACTTTTTGGGTAGTTTGCTTAAAATAAATCGCAGGAATATAATGGTCAGATCTAACACAGTGGATAGAAATCCTTAAGGCTCAGTCATGTTGCTTAAACAGATCTGCTTGTTCATCCTGTGTCAGTAAATAGATAAATCCTTTAGTGTTAAACAGAGGACTCAACCTCTGTTCAGCAGAGTAAATGGTGAAAAAAAAAAAAAGTTTACTAGAAACAGGAACATCTACGGATTTCCTTTACCATATCAGCTCCAAACAGATGGAAGGAAATCCTCATTTTTCTATTGACTGTAATGAAAAATGCACCTCCTGAATTATCTGCAAATATGATGAAAAAGCATTTTGATGAGTGAATCCCTTTAAAAAAAAAATCTGGGGTTGCAGTTTACACAAGATTGTGTATGTGTACATTCCCACATCTATATCAGTGGTTCTCAACCAAAGTGAACTTAAAGGAACAGTCTAGTCGAAAATAAACTTTCATGATTCAGATAGGGCATGCAATTTTAAACGACTTTCCAATTGACTTTATCATTAAATTTGCTTTGTTCCCTTGACGGTATTTTTGAAAAGCTAAACCTAGCTAGGCTCAAACTGATTTCTAAACCGTTGAAAACCGCATCTTAGCTCAGAGCATTTTGAAAGTTTTTCACAGTTAGACAGTACTAGTTCATGTGTGTCATATAGATCAGGGGTTCTCAACCCAAGTGACCTCAAGGCCCGGTAAATTTCAGCAGGACCTGTCCAGGGCCCGGTAATAATCGGGAGTGGGTTGTAAAGTGCAGAATATATATATATATATATATGTGTGTGTATAAAATGAACTCACTGACACCAATATATATATATATATATATATATATACAGGACACACACACACACACATATATATATATATATATATATATATACACTTGTTTACAGTGGGTTAATTATATAATAATTCATTGTTGTCAGTGGGAAAGATATTTTTTATATATATATATATATATATATATATATATATATATATATATATATATATATATACATACATACATACACACACATACATACATACACACACACACACATTGGTGTGAAGTGGGTTAATTATATAATAACTCATTGGTGGTATATATGCAGTTCCAGAAAGGATAAGCACAGGCCCTCCATAAGAGCAACCGCCAGGGTGCACATTTAATGTGAATAAGTACCAAGCTGGGAGGAAAAAGGCACTCACTGGACTTAAATATAAAAAAATATATAATCTTTATTTAGCACAGATTAAAATGCATATATGCCATTTAATATGTGCTAAATAAAGATTATATATTATTATATATTTAAGTCCAGTGAGTGCCCTTTTCCTCCCAGCTTGAGATTTTATATATATATTTATACACATATATATTTTTATATATATATATATATATATATATACATTGGTGTACAGTGGGTTAATTTTAAAATAATTCATTGGTGTCAGTGGGACCTCTCTCATATATATATATATATATATATATATATATATACACAGACATTGGTGTCAGTGGGTTAATTATAATACAATTAATTGGTGTCAGTGGCCTAATTATTAAATTCATTGGTATCAGTGGGCTTACTTACCTTTGCGCCTAACCGTCTGCTTCTGGTCACGCTCCCCACCGCAAAACAATCACAGTACACAAGCGGTCATGCGCAGTGGCACTCTGACAGGCCCGTACGGAACTTCAGAGATGTAGAGTGGTGGGCCTATCAGAATAAGCAGAGAAGTAGAGGTATGTCGGGTCGCGGCCCACCAGCAGGGCCGTTGCGGCCCGGTAGTGGGCCACGGCCCGGCTGTTGAGAACCATGGATATAGATAACATTGTGCTCACTCCCGTGGAGTTATTTAGGAGTCTGCACTGATTAGCTAAACTGCATGTCTGTCAAAGCACTCAGATGAGAGGGCAGTCTGCAGAGGCTTAGATACAAGGTAATCACAGAGGTAAAAAATATATTACTATAACAGTGTTGGTTATGCAAAACTGGGGAATGGGTAATAAAGGAATTATCTATCTTTTTAAACAATAACAATTCTGGTGTAGACTGTCCCTTTAAGGCCCGGTACATTTCAGTTGCACATGTCCAGGGCCCGGTAGTCTTTCACATACATACATGTATGTGTGTGTATGTATCTATATATATATATATATATATATATATATATATATATATATATATATATATATATATATATATATATATATATATAAATATATATATATATACACACACACAAAACACAGCCGGTATTTTACTGACACAGCCGTTATTTTAAAGGTTCAAATCAAAGTTGAAAATAAAGATTACATTTAGAAATAAAAATGCTGATGGTGATACTTCTTCCAAGTGTGGTGGAATCTAATTATAAACAAATGATCATTTCAAATCAGTATATATATATATATATATATATATATATATATATATATATATATATATATATATATATATATATATATATATACAGGGAGTGCAGAATTATTAGGCAAATGAGTATTTTGACCACATCCTCCTCTTTATGCATGTTGTCTTACTCCAAGCTGTATAGGCTCGAAAGCCTACTACCAATTAAGCATATTAGGTGATGTGCATCTCTGTAATGAGAAGGGGTGTGGTCTAATGACATCAACACCCTATATCAGGTGTGCATAATTACTAGGCAACTTCCTTTCCTTTGGCAAAATGGGTCAAAAGAAGGACTTGACAGGCTCAGAAAAGTAAAAAATAGTGAGATATCTTGCAGAGAGATGCAGCACTCTTAAAATTGCAAAGCTTCTGAAGCGTGATCATCGAACAATCAAGCGTTTCATTCAAAATAGTCAACAGGGTCGCAAGAAGCGTGTGGAAAAACCAAGGCGCAAAATAACTGCCCATGAACTCAGAAAAGTCAAGCGTGCAGCTGCCAAGATGCCACTTGCCACCAGTTTGGCCATATTTCAGAGCTGCAACATCACTGGAGTGCCCAAAAGCACAAGGTGTGCAATACTCAGAGACATGGCCAAGGTAAGAAAGGCTGAAAGACGACCACCACTGAACAAGACACACAAGCTGAAACGTCAAGACTGGGCCAATAAATATCTCAAGACTGATTTTTCTAAGGTTTTATGGACTGATGAAATGAGAGTGAGTCTTGATGGGCCAGATGGATGGGCCCGTGGCTGGATTGGTAAAGGGCAGAGAGCTCCAGTCCGACTCAGACGCCAGCAAGGTGGAGGTGGAGTACTGGTTTGGGCTGGTATCATCAAAGATGAGCTTGTGGGGCCTTTTCGGGTTGAGGATGGAGTCAAGCTCAACTCCCAGTCCTACTGCCAGTTTCTGGAAGACACCTTCTTCAAGCAGTGGTACAGGAAGAAGTCTGCATCCTTCAAGAAAAACATGATTTTCATGCAGGACAATGCTCCATCACACGCGTCCAAGTACTCCACAGCGTGGTTGGCAAGAAAGGGTATAAAAGAAGAAAATCTAATGACATGGCCTCCTTGTTCACCTGATCTGAACCCCATTGACAACCTGTGGTCCATCATCAAATGTGAGATTTACAAGGAGGGAAAACAGTACACCTCTCTGAACAGTGTCTGGGAGGCTGTGGTTGCTGCTGCACGCAATGTTGATGGTGAACAGATCAAAACACTGACAGAATCCATGGATGGCAGGCTTTTGAGTGTCCTTGCAAAGAAAGGTGGCTATATTGGTCACTGATTTGTTTTTGTTTTGTTTTTGAATGTCAGAAATGTATATTTGTGAATGTTGAGATGTTATATTGGTTTCACTAGTAAAAATAAATAATTGAAATGGGTATATATTTGTTTTTTGTTAAGTTGCCTAATAATTATGCACAGTAATAGTCACCTGCACACACAGATATCCCCCTAAAATAGCTATAACTAAAAACAAACTAAAAACTACTTCCAAAACTATTCAGCTTTGATATTAATGAGTTTTTTGGGTTCATTGAGAACATGGTTGTTGTTCAATAATAAAATTAATCCTCAAAAATACAACTTGCCTAATAATTCTGCACTCCCTGTATATATACCAAAGCAGATGAGCCCAGCACACTCTAACAATCTCAACCACCATGGTGCTCCTTAAATTGTATCACAGTGCTGCAGATTTAGGAAAAAGCACTCCTCTGGATTTAATCAAACAATATCATTTATTGTATGAACGTTTTCGGGGTTGCACCCATCCTCAGATATTATATATAAATAAGAAATGTAAACCTAAACTAATACCCCTACGAAAAATCCCCTCCAAAATAAAAACACCCCCTAATCCAATATTAACTACCAATAGCCCTTAAAATGGCTTTTAAAAATAATAATTACCAATTGCCCCCTAACAGTAAAACCCCCACCCACCAAACCCCCCCAAAATAAAAAACCTAACACTAAAAAAACCTAAGCTACCCATTGCCCCTAAAGGGACATTTGTATGGGCATTGCCCTTAAAAGGGCATTCAGCTCTTGTACTGCCCAAAAAACCCTAATCTAAAAAAAAAAAGCCACCCCAAAAAAAACAAAATTTATGCTTACCTGATAAATGTATTTCTCTTGTGGTGTATCTAGTCCACGGGTTCATCCATTACTTGTGGGATATTCTCCTTCCCAACAGGAAGCTGCAAGAGGACACCCACAGCAGAGCTGTCTATATAGCTCCTCCCCTAACTGCCACCCCCAGTCATTCGACCGAAGACAAGCAAGAAAAAAAGGAGAAACTATAGGATGCAGTGGTGACTGTAGTTTAAAAATAAAAAACACCTGCCTTAAAATGACAGGGCGGGCCGTGGACTGGATACACCACAAGAGAAATAAATTTATCAGGTAAGCATAAATTTTGTTTTCTCTTGTAAAGGTGTATCCAGTCCACGGGTTCATCCATTACTTGTGGGATACCAATACCAAAGCTTTAGGACACGGATGAAGGGAGGGACAAGGCAGGAAACTTAAACGGAAGGCACCACTGCCTGTAAGACCTTTCTCCCAAAAATAGCCTCAGAAGAAGCAAAAGTATCAAATTTATAGAATTTAGAAAAGGTATGAAGCGAAGACCAAGTCGCCGCCTTACAAATCTATTCAACAGAGGCCTCATGTTTAAAAAGCCCATGTGGAAGCTACTGCTCTAGTAGAATGAGCTGTAATTCTTTCAGGAGGCTGCTGGCCAGCAGTCTCATAAGCTAAGTGAATTATGCTTCTTAGCCAAAAGGAAAGAGAAGTTGCCGAAGCCTTTTGGCCTCTCCTCTGTCCAGAGTAGACAACAAACAAAGCAGATGTTTGACGAAAATCTTTCGTAGCTTGTAAATAAAACTTTAAAGCACGAACCACATCAAGATTGTGTAATAGACGTTCCTTCTTTGAAAAAGGATTAAGACATAGGGAAGGAACAACAATCTCCTGATTGAAATTCTTATTAGATACCACCTTAGGCAGAAACCCAGATTTGGTACGTAACACTACCTTATCGGCATGGAAAATCAGATAAGGGGAATCACACTGTAAAGCAGATAACTCCAAAACTCTTCGAGCCGAGGAGATAGCTACTAAAAATAGAACTTTCCAAGATAAAAGCTTAATATCTATGGAATGCAAAGGTTCAAACGGAACCCCTTGAAGAACTTTAAGAACTAAATTTAAACTCCATGGCGGAGTAACAGGTTTAAACACAGGCTTTATTCTAACTAAAGCCTGACAAAACGCTTGAACGTCTGGAACCTCAGCCAGACGTTTGTGCAAAAGAATAGACAGAGCAGAAATCTGTCCCTTTAAGGAACTAGCTGACAATCCCTTCTCCAATCCTTCTTGGAGAAAAGATAATATCCTAGGAATACTGACCTTACTCCATGAGTAACCCTTGGATTCCCACCAATGAAGATATTTACACCATATCTTATGATAGATTTTCCTGGTGACAGGCTTTCGAGCCTGAATTAAGGTATCAATGACTGATTCGGAAAAACCACACTTTGATAGAATCAAGCGTTCAATCTCCAAGCAGTCAGACGTAGAGAAATTAGATTTGGTTGTTTGAAGGAACCTTAAAGTAGAAGGTCCTGCCTTAGCAGCAGAGTCCATGGTGGAAAGGATGACATGTCCACCAGATCTGCATACCAAGTCCTGCGTGGCCACGCAGGGGCTATCACGATCACCAAAGCTCTCTCCTGCTTGATCTTGGCAATCAGACGAGGGAGCAGAGGAAACAGTGGAAACACATAAGCCAGGCTGAAGGACCAGGGCACTGCTAGAGCATCTATCAGCGCTGCCTTGGGATCCCTGGACCTGGACCCGTAACAAGGAAGCTTGGCGTTCTGACGAGACGCCATGAGATCCAGTTCTGGTTTGCCCCAAAGTTGGATCAACTGGGCAAATACCTCCGGATGGAGCTCCCACTCCCCCGGATGAAAAGTCTGCCAACTTAGAAAATCTGCCTCCCAGTTCTCTACTCCTGGGATATGGATAGCTGAGAGATGGCAAGAGTGAACCTCTGCCCATAGAATAATCTTTGAAACCTCCAACATTGCCAAGGGGCTCCTTGTTCCCCCTGATGGTTGATATAGGCTACAGTCGTGATGCTGTCCGACTGAAATCTGATGAACCTGACCGCAGCTAGCTGAGGCCAAGCCTGAAGAGCATTGAATATCGCTCCTAGTTCCAGAATGTTTATCGGAAGGAGGGCCTCCTCCCGAGTCCACGAACCCTGAGCCTTCAGGGAGTTCCAGACTGCACCCCAGCCCAGAAGGCTGGCATCTGTCGTTATTATAGTCCATTCTGGCCTGCGGAAACTCATTCCCTTGGACAGATTGTAAGGACTGTCAACCCGTCTAGAATTATTTAGTAGTCACTAAAGGATACTCAGTTGCGGAACTGAAGATATGGAAATGTATCACAGAATATTCAAGCTGAAACAAATAAGAAAGTAGCAGCGACGAATATAATGTGAGTTAATATAGTAAATCTCTGCTTAATCCCAATGTTGTAAGATTTAGCAGAGGGAAAGATAAGGTAAAGCAGTGAAATTACAATAGAAATACTAACTGAACTATAACTAATCACCCTATGTAAAGACTAAATACATCTTTCATATAAGCCTCAAATAACACTAATCCCTGTTACTTCACAGGAGTGAGCTATTCACAATAGTGTTGTAGCATGTAATGATCCCAAGAGACACTGCGAATACTGTGTGACAAAGTTCACTTAATAGGTAAGTAGCGCAGTGTGAGCGCACAGCTCTGTTAGCTAAGAGGCAGTGAGACCGGCCTGCCCGATACCTGTTACGTCACAGGGGGCGTGGTCCAAATGCCGTGGAGCGGCGTCGGTTAGTGAATCCGGTATAAGCTTGAGGCTGCAATCTCCCCAGCGGGGGAACAAATAGAAAGTCACGTAAGTGCACACAAAACGCCTTAACAGTGCTGTGGGGTATAGTTGGGTGAACGCCAAGTTACAGCTGTAGAGGCTGGGTGGTGTTGTAATGCTCGCAACAGGATGAAGTCAATGTCTGAGTAGGAAATACTGAGGACTGTAGCTGAGGTTCAGTAGGCAGTTATGCAGAGTAGGTTAAGCAGGAAGCTGCAGGAGTATGAGTCAGTGATAGACTCGTAGAGGTTAGCTTCCAGAGAGTTAAGCTTAATGAGAGGAACAGGTTGTCAGCACAAGCTGGGAGAGCAGACGATCAGGTCTGCAATGCAAAATACTAAGCACCTGTCTGGTCTTGAGTGACAGGATTTATAGGGGAAGTGGGAGGAGTATTAGGAAAGGTGAAATCCTGACATCACCCCCTCCTCAAAGAAGCGCTCCCAGAGCTTGAGGCCTCGGCCGATCAGGATGCCTACGGTGGAAGAGGGAGACGAGAGCTGGGGCATGCAGATGGGAAGAGGGCTCCCAGGAATCATCATCCGTCGAATATCCCCTCCAGTGGATGAGATATTCCAAGCCACCCTCTCAAATTCTGGAATCCAGGATCGACTGAACTTCGTACTCCTCAGATTCAGGTAACTGAGAGGAGGGAGGCAACACCAGTCGGGTACCGCAGCTCCGTAAATCGGGTTTGAGTAGTGAGACATGAAAACTGGGGTGTATACGCATAGAAGCTGGTAAGTCCAGAGTGACAGTGTTAGGGTTTATCACTCTAGTGATGGAGAAAGGTCCAATGAATAGCTTACCCAGCTTCTTGCTTGGGACACGGAGCTTGAGATTTTTCGTAGATAGCCAAACGAGGTCTCCCACGGAATAGGACGGGGGAGTACGATGCCTAAGGTCATAATGATGCTTCTGACTGTTTTGGGCTTGGAGGATATTGGAGCGGAGTGTACGGAAGGTTTCAAGCAAAGTGTTGGATAAGTCGTCAACCTTTGGTGAGTTTGAGATAGTCCCAGATGAGATGTGAATAGAGGGATGATACCCATAGTTGGCAAAGAAAGGTGTCATCTTTGTGGTTGAGTTGTGGGAATCATTAAAAGCGTACTCTGCCATAGGAAGAAACTGAACCCAATTGTCTTGATGTTGTGAACAATAGGTACGTAAATACTGTTCCAACCACTGATTGGCCTGTTCCGTTTGGCCGTTAGTTTGGGGATGGAACGAGGTACTGTACCGATGATCAAACTGAAGGAGGGATGAGAGTTGTTTCCAAAATTTAGACGTAAATTGAGTACCACGATCGGATGTCAGGATACGTGGTACACCATGTAACCTCACTATGTGCTGAAGGAACAATTATGCTGTTTCGGCTGATGTTGGCAACTTGTGGAACGGGATAAAGTGGGCCATCTTGGTGAACAAGTCTATTGCAACCAAAATGATGAGAGGGGAAGTTCAACGATGAAATCCAGACCAACATGCTGCCAGGGTCTGTCTTGGACCTGTATGGGCATGAGAAGACCATATGGAGATCTATTCTCAGGCTTCGTTGATGTACAGACAACACAGGATTTGATATATAGAGAGACAGAGTGAATTAAATCCGGCCACCAGTACTCCCGGGAGATCTTTTCGGCTGTTCTGGAGATACCTTGATGTCCAGAGGTAGGTGGATCATGGAAGTGTTCTATGATGGAATGCCTGAGAGAGGGCGGAATATAGAGTTTCTGGCAATGATAATAAAACCCATCGGGTTCCTTAGAGAGCTTGTTAAGGGGTATTTGTTTATCCAGCTTCAAGGAGTTACGTAACTGAGTTGGTCGGAAGACTGACAGTCCAATGAAGCATTCGCTGGGTATGATCTGGTTAGTGAAAGGTGGACTAATGGGAATGTCATCCATCCTGGAAAGAGCATCAGCTTTACGGTTCTTATGTGCTGGCTTATAGACTGATGAAGTTGAAGCGTGTAAAATATAGGTACCAACGGATTTGCCGGGAGGAAAGGGTCTTATTCGTCTGTAGGTATTCGAGATTTTTGTGATCAGTGTAAATCGTTATTGGTTGTTCAGTGCCCTCAAGGAGATGCCTCCAATGTTCGAGTGCACGTTTAATGGCAAGAAGCTCCTTCTCTCCTATTGGGTAATTGCGTTCGGCAGGTAACATAATCTTAGAATAGTATGCAACTGGGTGAATGGGTCCAGTAGTGGATGGTCTCTGGGAGAGAACTGCTTCAATAGCATAGTCCGAGGAGTCAACTTCGAGGATGTAGGGTAGTGAGGGATCTGGAAAAGATAGAATCGGAGCAGAAGTGAACCTGTGCTTTAGGTTGTTGAATGCGTCCGTAGCCTCTGTGGTCCATTCGAACGGAGTTGTAACAGCTGTAAGACGGGAAAGGGGTTTAGCAATTTGTGAGAAGTTTTTAATGAACTTCCTGTAGTAATTTGCGAAACCAAGGAAGCGTTGTACTCCTTTTCTACTTTTGGGCCTGATCCAATCTTTGACTGTTTGCACCTTTGTATCTTCCATTTTTATTCCTCTAGGACTCATGTGATAACCTAGATAGGACAATTCTGTGGTATGGAACGAGCATTTCTCCAGCTTTGCAAAAAGGTGGTGTTCTCTTAGTCTAGATAAAACCTTCCTGACGTGTTTAACATGATCTTGTTCTGTCGTGGAGTATATGAGAATATCATCGAGATAGATTACTAGAAGTGTCAAGAAGGTCTCTGAAGACGTTGTTGACAAAATGCTGAAATGTGGCAGGGGCATTGCACAGCCCGAAAGGCATGACCAAGTACTCAAAATGCCCGTATCTGGTGCGGAAAGCCGTAAGCCACTCGTCTCCCTTTCTAATCCGGACGAGGTTGTACGCCCCTCGTAGGTCTAGTTTCGTAAAATTTTTTGCTTGGTAAAGCCTTTCGATGAGTTCAGGGATAAGTGGTAAGGGGTAGCGGTTCTTTATGGTCCTCTTGTTCAATTATAGGTCTGAGACTGGAATCCTTATTTCTGACAAAAAATATTCCCGCACCAGCTGGGGAAGTTGAGGGACGGATGAAGCCCTTTCGCAAATTCTCATCGATGTAAGACTTAAGATGGTCCAATTCAGGTTTGCTGAGAGGGTAGAGGTGTCCATAAGGAATGGTAGCTCCTGGTTGCAATTCTATAGGACAGTCGTACTGACGGTGTGGTGGTAAAGATTCCGCTTGTTTTTTGCTAAAAACATCAGAGAAATCAGAGTATTGTTGGGGAAGAGGGTAGGTGGTTTCCGTGAGTTGTAGTAAGCAATCTTTGTGTGGGAAGCAATGCTGCAAGCAGAATGGTGAAGACAGAGTGAGTTGAAGATTCCCCCAGTCAATCTGGGGTTGATGTTTCTGTAGCCAATGTAAGCCTAGAACAACTGGGAAAAGAGGAGACGGAAGAACATCAAAAGCTATGCTCTCAGTGTGGCCATGCGAAGTTGTGACTTGTAAAGGGACAGTATTGTGTGTGATGGGGCCTGAGGAGATGGTAGATCCATCAATAACACGAATGGAAACAGGGTTATCTTTGCAAACAATTGGAATTTTATTTTTTACAACAATATCTTTGTCGATATAATTGCAGTAAGCACCAGAGTCGATGATGGCTTCAGTGTTGCATGTTCTGTTTACTCACTGCAAAAGTAGAGAGAGGTTACAGTAAGTAGGTTGTATTCCATTGGAGTGAGTAGAGAAAAAATGGGACTTACTTTTCTTTGTCTTGAGCAGTACATCACAGTCATGCACTGTATGTGCAGGGTTAGCACAGTACATACATAGTTGGAGATTTCTCCTTCTACTTCTTTCAGTGGGTGAAAGAGGACCACAGATGATCTCCATTGGTTCTGGTTGTAGCTTGGAAGGTGTAGTGGTAGAATATCTTGTCTGCGAAGAGGCATTAGGCTCAGTGTAAACTCTTTCCTGTCTTCTTTCTCTGAGCCTTCTATCTATCTGGATGGCGAGTTTCATCAGTGCTTCAAGTGAAGAGGGTATTTCTATTCTTGCCAGTTCGTCTTTAAGCTGATCGGAGAGACCGAGGCGGAACTGATTCCTGAGAGCCACTGAATTCCACTGGGAATCCGTGGCAAACTGCTTGAATTCAGTTATATATTCCTTTACAGCCCGACGTCCTTGTTTCAGGCTCCTCATCTTAGTCTCAGCCGTGAGTTGTATGTCTGTATCTTGATACAATTCATCCATAGTGGCATAGAAATCGTCCAGTGAAGATAGAATGGGGTTATTGGACTCATAGCAGGTATCGGCCCAAACCCTTGGCTCACCTCTCAAGAAAGAGATGATGGTCAGAGCCCTATCATTATTATAGGTTTTGGGTTTGAGGTTAAATAGTAGATTGCAGGCGTTTTTTAATTGGCGGTACGCCTTACGGTTGCCAGAGAAAAGATCCGGCAAGGATACTTGAGGTTCTGGTGTGGGGTCAGAAACTGGAGCTTTAGAGATGGAATCCTTTATTATTCCACGTAATGTCTGGTTCTCCAACTGGAGCTCACGCAGTCCTTGGCTTAATTGGTCTACTCTTTGGGAAAGATTGTAGACAATTTGTGGGAGTTCCGCTGGATCCATATTGAGGCTTAGTATTATGTAAGGACTGTCAACCCGTCTAGAATTATTTAGTAGTCACTAAAGGATACTCAGTTGCGGAACTGAAGATATGGAAATGTATCACAGAATATTCAAGCTGAAGCAAATAAGAAAGTAGCAGCGACGAATATAATGTGAGTTAATATAGTAAATCTCTGCTTAATCCCAATGTTGTAAGATTTAGCAGAGGGAAAGATAAGGTAAAGCAGTGAAATTACAATAGAAATACTAACTGAACTATAACTAATCACCCTATGTAAAGACTAAATACATCTTTCATATAAGCCTCAAATAACACTAATCCCTGTTACTTCACAGGAGTGAGCTATTCACAATAGTGTTGTAGCATGTAATGATCCCAAGAGACACTGCGAATACTGTGTGACAAAGTTCACTTAATAGGTAAGTAGCGCAGTATGAGCGCACAGCTCCGTTAGCTAAGAGGCAGTGAGACCGGCCTGCCCGATACCTGTTACGTCACAGGGGGCGTGGTCCAAATGCTGTGGAACGGCGTCGGTTAGTGAATCCGGTATAAGCTTGAGGCTGCAATCTCCCCAGCGGGGGAACAAATAGAAAGTCACGTAAGTGCACACAAAACGCCTTAACAGTGCTGTGGGGTATAGTTGGGTGAACGCCAAGTTACAGCTGTAGAGGCTGGGTGGTGTTGTAATGCTCGCAACAGGATGAAGTCAATGTCTGAGTAGGAAATACCGAGGACTGTAGCTGAGGTTCAGTGATAGACTCGTAGAGGTTAGCTTCCAGAGAGTTAAGCTTAATGAGAGGAACAGGTTGTCAGCACAAGCTGGGAGAGCAGACGATCAGGTCTGCAATGCAAAATACTAAGCACCTGTCTGGTCTTGAGTGACAGGATTTATAGGGGAAGTGGGAGGAGTATTAGGAAAGGTGAAATCCTGACAGATGGACCCGAGATAGCCACCAGAGAAGAGAATCCCTGGTCTCTTGATCCAGATTTAGTAGAGGGGACAAATCTGTGTAATCCCCATTCCACTGATTGAGCATGCAAAGTTGCAGTGGTCTGAGATGTAGGAGGGCAAACAGAACTATGTCCATTGCCGCTACCATTAATCCGATTACCTCCATACACTGAGCCACTGACGGACGAGAAATGGAATAAAGAGCACGGCAGGAAGTTAGAAGTTTTGACAACCTGATCTCTGTTAGATAAATCTTCATTTCTACTGAATCTATCAGTGTTCCTAGTAAGGAAACTCTTGTGAGAGGTGAGAGAGAACTCTTTCCTTCGTTCACCTTCCACTCGTGAGACCTTAGGAATGCCAGAACAATGTCCGTATGGGACCTGGCGATATGAAAAGTTGACGCCTGTATCAGGATGTCGTCTAGGTAAGGGGCTACTGCTATACCCCCCCGGTCTTAGAACCGCCAGAAGGGACCCTAGAACCTTCGTAAAGATTCTTGGTGCTGTGGCTAACCCGAAGGGAAAAGCCACAAACTGGTAATGCCTGTCTAGGAAGGCAAACCTGAGAAACTGATGATGATCCCTGTGTATCGGAATATGTAGATAAGCATCCTTTAAATCCACGGTAGTCATATATTGACCCTCCTGGATCATAGGTAGGATGGTTCGAATAGTCTCCATCTTGAAGGATGGGACCCTGAGAAATTTGTTTAGGATCTTGAGATCCAAGATTGGTCTGAAAATTCCCTCTTTCTTGGGAACTATAAAAAGATTTGAATAGAAGCCCTGCCCCTGTTCCTCCTTTGGAACTGGGTGGATCACTTCCATAACTAGTAGGTCTTGAACGCAATGTAAGAATGCCTCTCTCTTTATCTGGTTTGCAGATAATTGTGAGAGATGAAATCTCCCCTTTGGAGATGAAGCTTTGAAATCCAGAAGATATCCCTGGGAAACAATCTCCAGAGCCCAGGGATCCTGGACATCTCTTGCCCAAGCCTGGGTGAAGAGAGAAAGTCTGCCCCCCACTAGATCGGGGGCTACTCCTTCATGCTGTCTTAGAGAAAGCAGCAGGCTTTTTGGCCTGTTTCCCCTTGTTCCAAGCCTGGTTAGGTCTCCAGAGTGGCTTGGACTGGGCAAAATTTCCCTCTTGTTTTGTAGAAGAGGAAGATGAAGCTGCGCCACTCTTGAAGTTTCGAAAGGAACGAAAATTAGTCTGTTTGGTCCTTAACTTGTTGGACCTATCCTGGGGAAGGGCGTGGCCTTTTCCTCCAGTAATATCAGAAATTATCTCCTTCAGTCCAGGCCCAAATAGGGTCTGCCCTTTGAAGGGGATCTTGAGAAGTTTAGACTTTGAAGTGACATCAGCTGACCATTATTTAAGCCATAGCGCCCTACCTGCCTGAATGGCAAAACCTAAATTTTTAGCCGTTAGCTTGGTTAAATGAAAAACGGCGTCAGAAATAAATGAATTGGCTAACTTAAGAGCTTTAAGCCTGTCAAGGATATCATCCAACGGGGTCTCTACCTGTAAAGCCTCCTCCAGAGACTCGAACCAGAAAGCCGCTGCAGCAGTGACTGGGGCAATGCATGCAAGAGGCTGGAGAATAAAACCTTGTTGTATAAAGATTTTCTTAAGGAAACCCTCTAATTTCTTATCCATAGGATCTAGGAAAGCACAACTGTCCTCGACAGGAATAGTTGTACGCTTAGCTAGGGTAGAGACTGCTCCCTCCACCTTAGGGACCGTCTGCCACAAGTCCCGTGTAGCGGCATCTATAGGAAACATTTTCTTAAAAGCAGGAGGGGGAGAGAACGGCACACCTGGTCTATCCCATTCCTTAGTAATAATTTCTGAAAACCTCTTAGGGATTGGAAAAACATCAGTGTAAAAAGGCACTGCAAAGTATTTTTCCATTTTACACAATTTCTCTGGGACTACAATGGTGTCACAGTCATCCAGAGTCGCTAAAACCTCCCTGAGAAACACGCGGAGGTGTTCAAGCTTAAATTTAAATGCTGTCATTTCAGAGTCAGACTAAAGTAATGCCTTCCCTGAATCAGAGAAGTCACCCACAGATAGAAGCTCTCCTGCTTCAGCTTCTGTACATTGTGAGGGTAAATCAGACATAGCTACTAAAGCGTCAGAGAGCTCTGTATTTGTTCTAGCCCCAGAGCTGTCCCGCTTTCCTTGTAACCCTGGCAGTTTGGACAATACCTCTGTGAGGGTATGATTGATAACTGCCGCCATGTCTTGTAAAGTAAACGCATTGGACGCGCTAGATGTACTTGGCAACCCTTGAGCGGGAGTTATAGGTTCTGACACGTGGGGAGAGCTAGATGGCATAACCTCCCTTTTGTCAGTCTCAGAAACCTCAGGTGATAAATCTTTAAAAGCCATAATATGGTCTTTATAACTTATAGAAAGGTCAGTGCATTTGGTACACATTTTAAGAGGGGGTTCCACAATGGCTTCTAAACATAATGAACAAGGAGTTTCCTCTATGTCAGACATGTTTAACAGACTAGTAATGAGACCAGCAAGCTTGGAAAACACTTTAATAAATGTGAAAAAAGCAATAATAAAAAACGGTACTGTGCCTTTAAGAGAAAAAAACTACCACATAAACTGCAAAACAGTGAAAAAAAGTAGTAAACTCTACGAAATTTTTACAGTGTGTATAAGGGACTAAAGCAGCATTGCACCCACTTGCAAATGGATGATTAACCCCTCAGGCCCAAAAACGAATTAGAAAAACATTAAACCTGTTAACAAACAGTCAAACACACTGCCACAGCTCTGCTGTGACTCCTACCTGCCCTTAAAAACGATTTTTGCAGGAACAAAACCCTCTATAGAGGTCCTATAAGCCAGAGGACTCCTTCAGGGAAGCTGGATGTCTTAGACTGAAAACGAAAATAGGCCCCTCCCACCATGCACTCAAAGTCAGAGGGCCTTAAAAAAGTACTCCTAGGAGTAATCTAACAAGCCATGTGGAAACTAGCCCCCAAATAAAGATTTATCACCCTCAGAGAAAAAACGTTTTTATTTATAAATCATGCAAACGTTTTTACACTAAGTAATATAGGTATTAACATGAATATTATCCCTTTTTGCAAGCATGATCCTAGTTGTTGTTAAATCACTGTATCAGGCTTACCTTAAATATACCAGGCACTGTCAGCATTTTCTAGACCTTATCATCTCTCTAGAAAAAAATATACTGACCATACCTCAAAGCAGGCAATCTGCAGACCGTCCCCCCAACTGAAGTTTTCTTTCAATACTCTTCAGTTATGTGTAAGAACAGCAATGGACCTTAGTTACAAACCGCTAAGATCATCAAACCTCCAGGCAGAAGTCTTCTTCAAATTTCTGCCTGAGAGTAAAAACAGTACAACGCCGGTACTGTTTAAAAATAACAAACTTTTGATTGAAGGTAAAAACTACACTAAGTCACCACATCTCTCTTGATACTTCCTTTCTTGTCGAGAGCTGCAAGAGAATGACTGGGGGTGGCAGTTAGGGGAGGAGCTATATAGACAGCTCTGCTGTGGGTGTCCTCTTGCAGCTTCCTGTTCGGAAGGAGAATATCCCACAAGTAATGGATGAACCCGTGGACTGGATACACCTTTACAAGAGAAAAAAAAAAAGCCTAAGACTAAGCCCCAAATAGGTACTGACCGTTCCTGAAGTCCGGCGGAGAAGGTCTTCTTCCAGACGGCTCCTTCATCTTCTATCTTCATCTGGAACAAATGCGGATCCTCGATGCGTAGATCGTCAGCTGCAGTCCTCAACGGTGGAGGCTCTTCTTCATCCAATATACGTCGTACACTGAAGATTGAATGCAAGATACCGCATTCAATTTGGGGTACCTTGCATTCCTATTGGCTGACATTTTGAAATCAGCCATTAGGATTAGAGCTACTAAAATCTGTTTCTAATACTTTGTGCGGGCAGTTATTTTTATTTTTTTTTATACTTTGTGCGGGCGGTTCGTTTTTTTTTCTTAATACCTTGTTTTTTTTATTTCTTGCGGGCGGTTACATGTTTTTTTAGTTATTTCATGTGGGCGGTTGCGTGTTTTTTCTTTTAAAGGCTTCGTTTGCCTATGCTGCATCCAGTTGGATTCCGAAAATGGCAGGGTGGTGAAAGAATCCACTGCACCCTGTCATTTTCGGAATCCACATGGATGCAGCTTTGCTGCATCCTGGTGGATTCTTTTGGCTGCACGGGCAGCCAACATTCTTTTGGCTGCCTCGCACAGCCAACATTCCTTTGAGGATGCGTGGGCAACGGACGCGTTACAAGCGCGATTATAGTATAGATATATATTTAAAGGCATTGGTGTCAGTGGGGAAAGAAAATATATACTTTCATTGGTGTCAGTGGATTCATTAGTATCGGTGGGCTGGTATCACTTACCTACGTTTTCCAGGTCCAGTCCTGTCTGCTCCTTGTACTGCTCTGTCCTCCCACTGAACTGCTGTTACATGCGTACAGCACACACGCATATATGCAATAGCACTCTGAGAGGTCTACCCGGTATTTCTTATATGTGGAGCAGCAGGCCTGCCAGAGCACGCAATAGGGGACACGTATGGTATACATATACTGTACATACAAAACATGGCCGGTATTATACTGACACTTATTTTGAACGTTTAAATCAAAGTTGAAAATAAAGATTACATTTAGAAATAAAGATGCTGATGTTGATACTTCTTCCAAATGTGTTGGAATCTAATTACAAACAAATGATCATTTCAAATCAGTCCTAACAGCTTTTGTTCCTAACACATTGAATAATTATTTATGAAAATGAATGCTAATTAGCATTGCCGGTATTTTTTCCAGAAAATATGGCTGAATGCCATTTTAAGGACAGTAAAAGAGCTGAATGCCCTTTTAAGGGCAATGCCCATACAAATGCCCCTTTAGGGGCAATGGGTAGTTTAGGATTTCTTAGTGTAAGGATTTTTTATTTTGGGGGGTAGGGGGTTTTACTGTTAGGGGGAACTTAGTTTCTTTCATGTAATTGGCAAGAGTCCATGAGCTAGTGACGTATGGTATATACAATCCTACCAGGAGGGGCAAAGTTTCCCAAACCTCAAAATGCCTATAAATACACCCCTCACCACACCCACAATTCAGTTTTACAAACTTTGCCTCTCTATGGAGTTGGTGAAGTAAGTTTGTGCTTGATTTTCTTCTGTGATATGCTCTTCTCAGCATTTTGAAGCCCGATTCCTCTCAGGGTACAGTGTTTGTCAGAGGGATGTGAAGAGATTATCACCTATTGATTCTATGGTTTTCCTCACGGGAAATCTTTTCAACGGTTCTCTGGTATCGGTCGTAGAGATTCATCTCCTACTTCCCTTTTCAGATCGACGATATACTCTCAAATTCCATTACCTCTACTGATACTGTTTCAGTACTGGTTTGGCTATCTGCTATATGTGGATGGGTGTCTTTCGGTAAGTATGTTTTCATTACTTAAGACACTCTCAGCTATGGTTTGGCACTTTATGTATTATTATAAAGTTCTAAATATATGTATTGCACTTATATTTGCCATGAGTCAGGTTTATGTATATTTCCTTTTGCAGACTATCAGTTTCAAAATTGGGAAACATATTTAGGAAGTAATTTTTTCTTACTTGGGGCAAAATTAGGCTTGCGAGGTCGCAAAATGCTGATATTTATTGCGTCATTCGTGGTGCGAGAATTTTTTTGGCGTGAAGGAACGTTCAGTGACACAAATTCGTCATTTCCGGCGTCTTAGTTGACGCCAGGTTTCCTTGCACAAGGTTGCGTCTGCCATGACGCGAGTTGCGTCATTTCCAGATGTTGTTAGCACCAAAAAATGTAATTTTGCATTGTGCGTCATACTTGGCGCCAAATAATTTAATATATGCCAATTGCCTTTTTTTATGCTCAGAGGGCTATGCTGTTTGCATTTTTTTCCCATTCCTGAAACTGCCATATAAGGAAATTGATCATTTGCTTTATATGTTGTTTTTTTCTCTTACATTTGCAAGATGTCTCAATCTGATCCTGTCTCAGAAACCACTGTTGGAACCCTGCAGCCTGATAACAGTTCTACCAAAGGTAAGTGTATCTGTTGTAAGTTAGTTGAGATTATATATATGTAACAGTTGTCATGATAAGCTTTTACATGCAGAGAATGTAGCTATCAGTACTAGTAAAATGCCTGTTGTTCCTTCAACATCTAATGTACATGACATTCCTGTAAATATAAAAGATTTTATTGCTGATTTGATTCAGAAGGCTTTGTCTGCTATTCTTCCATCTAATAAATGTAAAAGGTCTTTTAAAACTTCTCATAAGGTTGATGAAATTTCAAATGACCGACAACATACTGAATTATCCTCCTCTGACGAGGATCTATCTGGTTCAGAAGATCCTACCTCAGATATTGACACTGACAAATCTACTTATCTCTTTAAGATGGAGTATATTCGTTCCTTGTTAAAAGAGGTGTCGATTACTTTGGATATTGAGGAAACTAGTCCTCTTGATAATAAAACTAGTAAACGGTTAAATTCTGTTTATAAACCTCCTGTGGTTACTCCAGGGTTTTTTCCAGTTCCTGATGCTATTTCTGATATGATTTCAAAGGAATGGAATAGGCCTGGTACTTCTTTTATTCCTTCTTCTAGGTTTAAAAAGTTGTATCCTTTGCCAACAGCTAGACTGATGGGGCTATTTCTACTCTTGCCAAACATACTACTATTCCTTTGGAAGATAGTACTTCTTTTAAAGACCCTTTAGATAGGAAACTTGAATCTTATCTAAGGAAAACTTATTTATTTTTTGGCTACATTATTAGGCCTGCTATATCCACGGCTGATGTTGCAGCTGCATCAACTTTTTGGTTGGAAAGCTTAGCACAACAGGAAACAGATTCTGATTTGTCTAGCATTGTTCGCTTGCTTCAACATGCTAATTATTTTATCTGTGATGCTATTTTTTATATCATCAATATTGATGTTAAAGCTATGTCTATAGCTATTTTAGCTAGAAGAGCTTTGTGACTCAAATATTAGAATGCTAGGGTATCTAAGTCTAGACTACTATCTCTTTCTTTCCAAGGTAAACAATTTATTTGGTTCTCAGTTGGATTCAATTATTTCAACTGTCACTGGGTGAGAAGGGAGTTTTTTTTTACCTTAGGATAAAATATCTAAGGGTAAATCTAAAGCTTCTAATTGTTTTCATTCTTTTCAACAGAATAAGGAATATAAAGCCAATCCTTCCCCCAAAGAATCTGGAAACTGTTTCCAATTGGAAGCCTTCTTCAAGTTGGAATAAATCCAAGCCTTTTAAGAAACCAAAGTCAGCCCCCAAGTCCGTATGAAGGTGCGGCCCTCATTCCAGCTCAGCTTGTGGGGGGCAGATTACATTTTTTCCAAAACATTTGGGCAGATTCTGTCCAAAATCAATGGATTCAGAGTATTGTCTCTCAAGGGTATCGAACAGGTTTCAGAGTAAGACCTCCTGTGAGAAGATTTTTTTCTCTCACATGTCCCAGCAAATCCATTGAACGCTTAGGCTTTTCTGAAGTGTGTTTCAGATCTAGCGCTTTCAGGGGTAATCATACCAGTTCCGTTTCAAGAACAGGGTCTGGGGTTTTATTCAAATCTATTCATTGTCCCGAAAAAAAGAAAATTCATTCAGGCCAGTTCTGGATTTGGAAATTTTTAATCATTTTATAAGAGTGCCAACTTTCAAAATGGTGACTATAAGGACTATTCTGCCTTTTGTTCAGCAAGGTCATTATATGTCCACGATAGACTTACAGGATGCATATCTTCATATTCCGATTCATCCAGACCACTATCGGTTTCTGAGATTCTCTTTTCTAGACAAGCATTACCAATTTATCACTCTTCCATTTAGCTTAGCGACAACTCCAAGAATTTTTTCAAAGGTTCTCGGTGCCCTACTCTGTAATTAGAGAACAGGGTATTGCAGTGTTTCCTTATTTGGACGATATCTTGGTACTAGCTCAGTCTTTACATTCTGCCGAATCTCACACAAATCAACTAGTGTTGTTTCTTCAAAGACATGGTTGGAGGACCAATTTACCAAAAGGTTCCTTGATTCCTCAGACAAGGGTCACCTTTTTAGGTTTCCAGATAGATTCAGTGTCCATGACTTTGTCTCTAACAGACAAGAGACATATAAAATTGGTTTCAGCTTGTTGAAACCTTCAGTCTCAATCATTCTCTTCAGTGGCTATGTGCATGCAAGTTTTAGGTCTCATGACTGCAGCATCGGACCCGATCCCCTTTGCTCGTTTTCATATGAGACTTCTTCAGCTTTGTATGCTGAATCAATGGTGCAGGGATTATACAAGGATATCACAATTAATATCCTTAAATCCCAATGTTCGACTCTCTCTAACTTGGTGGTTAGATCACCGTTGTATAGCTCAAGGGGCCTCTTTTGTGCGTCCAACCTGGACTGTAATCACAACAGATGCAAGTCTTTCAGGTTGGGGAGCTGTCTGGGGATCTCTGACAGCAAAAGGGGTTTGGAAATCTCAAGAGGCAAGGTTACCAATCAATATTTTAGAACTCCGTGCTATTTTCAGGGCTCTTGAGGTTTGGCCTCTGTTGACGAGAGAACGATTCATTTGTTTTCAGACAGACAATATCACAACTGTGGCATATGTCAATCATCAGGGTGGGACTCACAGTCCCCTAGCTATGAAAGAAGTATCTCGGATACTTTCTTGGGCGGAATCCAGCTCTTGTCTAATTTCTGTGGTACATATCCCAGGTGTAGAAAATTGGGAAGCGAATTATCTCAGCCGTCAGACTTTACATCCGGGGGAGTGGTCTCTCCATCCAGATGTGTTTTTTAAGATTGTTCAGATGTGGGGTCTTCCAGAAATAGATCTGATGGCTTCCCATCGAAGCAAGAAACTTCCCAGGTACTTGTCCAGGTCCAGGAATCCTCAGGCGGAGTCAATGAATGCATTAGCAGGTTCCTTGGTTTTACCAACCTGCTTATATCTTCCCACCTCTAGTTCTTCTTCCAAGAGTGATCTCCAAGATCATCATGGAACAATCGTTTGCATTTCTGGTAGCACCAGCATGGCCTCACAGGTTCTGGTATGCGGATCTTGTTCGGATGTCTAGTTGCCAACCTTGGCCACTTCCTTTAAGACCAGACCTGTCTCAAGGATCGTTTTTCCATCAGGATCTCAAATCATTAAATTTGAAGGTATGGAAATTGAACGCTTAGTCATAGAGGTTTCTCTGACTCAGTGATTGATACTATGTTACAGGCTCGTAAATCTGTTTCTAGGAAGATTATCGAGTTTTGAAGACTTATATTTCATGGTGTTCTTCTCGTAAATTCTCCTGGCATTCTTTTAGAAATCCTAGAATTTTTGTTTCTTCAGGATGGTTTGGATAAAGGTTTGTCTGCAAGTTCCTTGAAGGGACAAATCTCTGCTCTTTCTGTTTTATTTCACAGAAAGATTGCGAAGCTTCCTGATATTCACTGTTTTGTGCAGGCTTTGGTCCGTATCAAGCCTGTCATTAAATCAATCTCTCCTCCTTGGAGTCTTATTTTGGTTTTGAAGGCTTTACAGGCTCCTCCTTTTGAGCCTATGCATTCTTTGGATATTAAACTACTTTCTTGAAAAGTGTTGTTCCTTTTGGCTATCTCTTCTGCTAGAAGAGTTTCCAAATTATCTGCTCTTTCTTGTGAGTCTTCTTTTCTGATTTTCCATCAGGATAAGGCAGTTTTGCGGACTTCATTTAAGTTTTTACCTAAATTTGTGAATTCTAACAACATTAATAGGGAAATTGTTGTTCCCTCTTTTTGTCCTAATCCTAAGAATTCATTGGAGAGATCCTTACATTCTCTGGATGTTGTAAGAGCTTTGAAATATTATGTTGAAGCTACTAAAGATTTCAGGAAGACTTCTAGTCTATTTGTTGTCTTTTCTGGTCCTAGGAAAGGTCAGAAAGCTTCTGCCATTTCCTTGGCATCTTGGTTAAAGCTTTTGATTCATCAGGCTTATTTGGAGTCGGGTCAGGCCCCGCCTCAGAGAATCACAGCTCATTCTACTAGATCAGTTTCCACTTTGTGGGCTCTTAAGAATGAAGCTTCAGTTATTCAGATTTGCAAAGCAGCAACTTGGTCTTCTTTGCAAACATTAGTTTTTTCGTTTCAATTATTTTTTCAGCGGAAAATGGCTGTTCTTATTTTTATCCCTCCCTCTCTAGTGACTCTTCTGTGGAGTACCACAACTTGGGTATTACTATCCCATATGTCACTAGCTCATGGACTCTTGTCAATTACATGAAAGAAAACATAATTTATGTAAGAACTTACCTGATAAATTCATTTCTTTCATATTGGCAAGAGTCCATGAGACCCACCCTTTTTATGGTGGTTATGTTTTTTTTTATAAAGCACAATTATATTTCCAGTTCCTTTTTTGATGCTTTTTACTCCTTTTTCTATCACCCCGCTACTTGGCTATTCATTAAATTGAATTGTGGGTGTAGTGAGGGGTGTAATTATAGGCATTTTGAGGTGAGGGAAACTTTGCCCCTCCTGGTAGGATTGTATATCCCATATGTTACTAGCTCATGGACTCTTGCCAATATGAAAGAAATTAATTTATCAGGTAAATTCTTACATAAATTATGTTGTTTTTTTTTTAAAGGTAAAAGAGCTGTTTAACTTAGGGCAATGGCCTACAAAAGGTCCTTTTAAGGGCTATTGGTAGTTTAGTATTAGATTAGGGGGTGTTTTTATTTTGGGTGGGCTTTTTTATTTTCATAGGGATAAGGTTTCATTTTTTTATTTTTGATCATTTTGTTTATTATTTTATGTAATGTTAGACTTTTTTATTTTCTTTAATTTTAGCTTAATTTAAACTTAGTTTTTTATTTTAAAAATAATGTTAGTTTTTTTATTTTAATTGTAATTTAGGATTATTTTAATGTATGTAATGGGGTTAATTTAGGGGGAGTTCGGTTAGGGGGCTTAGTGATTAGTTATTTGCATTGTGGGGTTTGGCGGTTTAGGGGTTAATAGATTTATTACGTTAATTGTGATGTGGGTTATTTGCGGTTTAGGGGTTAATAGACTTATTTGGTTACTTGCAATGTGGGTTATTGGTGGTTTAGGGGTTAAAAGATTTATTAGCTTAATTGTGATGTGGGTATTTGGCGGATTAAGGGTTAATATATATATATATATATATATATACACATATATATATATATATATATATATATATATATATATATACACACAAGACACATGTAAATATCTAATATTGTCTCCAGACTCAACACAAAGTAATTAAAAAGGGGGAGGTGGCAATTAACTCATATAAATAGTCACAAGTCTATTGGGGACAGAACACAATTTTGTAATCAAACACATGCACTAAGCAAACTTTACTAATTGTATGTTAAATAATATAATATTTACACAATTAATGGCAAGTATAACACTAGGATTATCTATAATAAGGGAATCTTTGCACATACCAATGCAATGCAGTTTTCTAAGTAGAGTAAAAAGAGAACTATATGTGAAATGTGTTCCACTGTCTGAAGAGGTTAAAGGGACAGTCTAGTATAAATTAAACTTTAATTATTCAGATAGGACTTAATTTTAATCAACTTTCCAATTTACTTTTATCATCAAATTTGCTTTTTTTCTCTTGGTATTCTTAGTTTAAACTAACCCTAGGTAGGCTCATATGCTAATTTCTAAGCCCTTGAGGGCTGCCTCTTATCACATGCTTTTTAAATCTCTTTTCAACACAAAGAGACAGAAAGTACACGTGGGCCATATAGATAACACTGTGTTCAGGCACATGGGGTTATTTAAGATTTAGCACAAAACAATGCTAAATTTAAGACAATAGATAATAAACAGTCACAGTCATGTGATCAGGGGGCTGGAAGAAGGTTCCTAGATACAAGGTAATCACAGAGGTAGAAAGTATATTAATATAACTGTGTTGGTTATGCAAAACTGGGGAATGGGTAATAAAGGGATTATCTATCTTTTAAAACAATAACAATTCTATGGTAGACTGTCCCTTTAATGAAGATAAAAGGGCCAGTCATAGATAGAGATTTTTGGTTTCCATTATCATTGTGTGACATTCTATGTAACCCAATAAGACAAGGAACAAGCTGTAAAATTTGATCAGATAATGATAATTATTGAGTTCACACAAGTGAGGGGCATCATAACCATGTCTTAACCATGTCTAAAGATAATTCACATAAAATAGGGTGCATAAAGAATGACCCCTATATTAGATTAATACAGTTGTTCAGCTACAATGATGCATTAGACAGATATAATGTAAGTTGACCCTGCTCATATAGAATCATCCACTAAATACTTGGGTGAAATATACTTATCCTGCACATATTTATAAAATGATAGTGTGTCCTACAGTATATCTGATGATATAATCTGACCTGCACATAAATATATAATTATAGTGTGTCCTACAGTATATCTGATGATACAGTCTGACCCGCACATATTTATATAATGACCATGCACATATAGCAATACCACACGTACCTAGTGGTATCTCCACTCCCCAGAGATCCTTAGATACATAGTAACTTACTGATATATACAGATGCTCCTATATGACTGTCCCTAATTGATAACAAAAAGGGAGATGAGACAATCTCAATAGGCTTTTAAGGGGTGTGTCCATGGACTGCAAAACAATGCAAAAATATTTTTTTTGTACAGGTGTTTTTGTGATCCAGTGATTTCTAATGTGTGTATATATAAAAAATACTTAAAACTTTTATGTTTCAAATAGTGCATGTAATGTTAAACAACTTACCAATTTACTTTTATCACCAATTTTGCTTTGTTCATTTGGTATTCTTAGTTAAAAGCTAAACCTAGGAAGGCTCATATGATAATTTCTAAGCCCTTGAAGGCCGCCTCTTATCACATGCTTTTTATTTGCTTTTCACAACAGGGGAGAGCTAGTTCATGTGAACCATATAGATAACATTGTGATCACGCCCATGGCTTGTGGCAGACACTGCACTAAATGGCTAAAATAAAAGTCAATAGATAATAAATACAAAGTCATGTGATCAGGGGGCTGTCAGAAGATACTTAGATTCAAATTAATCACAGAGGTAAAAAGTGTATTAATATAACAGTGTTAGTAATGCAAAACTGGGGAATGGGTAATAAAGGGATTATCTATCTTTTTAAAAAACGAAAATTCTGGTGTTGAATGTCCCTTTAAATACTCTTTTAAGTAATCGACCAATTAATTCCATCTATATAGTGATACAAATGTAAATGTCTTAAATGCTTTTAGGAAATTTTAGTTACTGTCTATACTAATATTGGTCTCATTGAACT
Organism: Bombina bombina; assembly: GCF_027579735.1. Lineage (NCBI taxonomy): Eukaryota > Metazoa > Chordata > Amphibia > Anura > Bombinatoridae > Bombina > Bombina bombina. The sequence goes on along the minus strand of NC_069505.1, from coordinate 348,982,519 downwards.
ATCTGTCATTAAAGGGACATGCCACCCACATTTTTACTTTTATGATTTAGAAAGAGAATGCAATTTTAAACATCTTTCTAATTTACTTATATTATCTAATTTGTTTTATTCTCTTGATATTCTTTGATGAAAAGCATATCTAGATATGCTCACTAGCTGCTGATTGGTTGATGCACATAGAAGCCTTGAGTGATTGGCTCACCATGTGCATTACTTTTTATTCAACTAAGGATATTTAAAAAATAAAGCAAGATAAATAATGGAAGTAAATTGTAATGTTGTTTAAATTTCTATTCTCTATCTGAATCATGAAAGAAAGATTTTGGGTTTAGTGGCCCTTTAAGGGGCTACGTCTTCTGTGAAGGTCTTGTTTATGCTTTTGTATTGTTTAAATATCAATAAAAATTATTTTGAATACATACTCCTTTAGCTTTACATTCAGTGATATTCAATCAGTTAGAAATTAAAAAAATATTACAGGTATGGCTTTTTGAAAATCATTTAGAACTATTTTCTCTTATTATGAACTTATTTGTTTACTTCTATCTGGCATTGGTTAGAACTTAGATTAGTCTCTCAGCAGATGCTAAGGACACAGAGTTACCATAAACATTTTTTATGACCCCAAAGCCATTGTTTTTCAGTGCATATAGGAAGCCTTAACCTTTATTCTGTACCTCTAAATCATACTGGTGATGTTTTTGCTCACCTCACCAGACACTCTTTGGGACCATGACTGACCAGCCCTGCCTTGCTGCTGCCTTCCTTGCACTCTTCCCGTGCGCGCCACTGGAACTCACTGGGAAGTGATAAGGGTCAGGGAGCAGGAGCTTAAGCTGGTAATGTGAGACCCCTGTTAGTTCCTTCCACCCCGGCCGGATCAATAAGAGAGAGAGGGGGGTGAACTGCTTGTGCAATGCCAGTCCCTGCAGATTTGCGGTTAATCGGCCACCAGCAGTGGATTGTTGTCCACAGCCTCGGAGGCAGCGGATGAGTTAAGGAGCATTGGTCTTAAGACTGCTGCTTCTTAACTCCTGTTTCTGGCGAGACTGAAGGGTTGCGCGGTAACAGGGGTATTTGGCCCATTCGGGCCATGATAAATCGGCCCCCTGGACTCATTGCTGGCCAATTCAGTACTCTCCAGCGCTTTGTCTTAAACCATTTCTGGGTGCTTTTTGACGTGTGTTTTGGGTCATTGTCCTGCTATAAGACCCATGACCTCTAACAGAGACCCAGCTTTCTGACACTGGGCCCTACATTGCACCACATAATTCTTTGGTAGTCTTCAGATTTCATAATGCCATGCACACAGTCAAGACATCCAGGGCCTGAAGCAGCAAAGCAACCCCAAAACATCAGTGAACCTCCACCATGTTTGACTATAGGGACTGTATTCTTTAAAAGCCTCATTTCTTTTTCTGAAAACAGTAGAATGATGGACTACATGAGGATTTTGGCTTCCTCAGGTAAGTTTTGGCAAACTCCAATCTAGCTTTTTGATGTTTCTGTGTCAGCTGTGGGGTCCTCCTGGGTCTCCTACCATAGCGTCCCTTTTCATTCAGATGTACCCTGTGCCTGAAGGTCAGCCTGAATTTGTCTGGAAGTTGATTGAGGTTCTTTATCCACCATTCGAATAATCCTTTGCTGCAATCTTTGATCATTTTTTCTTTTTCGTCCACGTCCAGGGAGATTAGCTACAGTGCCATGGGCTGTAAACTTCTTGACAATGTTGCGCACAGTGGACACAGGAACATTAAAATCTCTGGAGATGGACTTGTAACCTTGAGATTGTCCATGCTTTTCCACAATTTTTGTTCTCAAATCCTGAGACAATTCTTTGCTGCTCTTTCTCTTCTCCATGCTCAGTGTGGCCCACAGAGACACACAACAGAAAGGTTGAGTACATTTTCACCATTTTAACTAGTTGATAGTGTGATTTCTATATTGTCAGCACCTGTTAATTGATACAGGTGAGTATAATTACAAATTACAGGAGCATCACAAACTTGGAATGCAATTATTTCTTACAATGTTAAGAAGTTGCCAATAATTTTGTCCAGTCCATTTTTGTAGTTTTGAGTGGAATGTGTCAGATTTGGCTTTTTTTTCTCCACTTTTTTGTGTCTTACCAATACAAACATAAGAAATAAACATGAGAATGCCTAAACGTTTGTAATTGCAACAATTTTCGGGGCGAAGTAGTGTATTACCTTACAGAAATGTAGGGGTGCCAATATTTTTGGCCATGACTGTATATTGTATTATTAATTGGAGATATTCTATTATCTAGACACTGGTGGAGTGGAGGCTCATGAATACATGTTGGAATTGTGGAATGCATAGACTCGTTTATTTTATTATTATTTTTTTTTATTTCAAAAGTTTTATTAAGTTTTATCCGTATACATACAGTGTCGATTCATGAAGTCACATTGTAAACTTATCATACATAATAACTTACAACTCTACAACTTAACAAGAGTCAGCTTTTCATGTTAAAGAAAGTACAAGAAAATCATCAGATTACTCAAAATTAGTCTTCAGCATTTACCCAATATCACAGGACTGTGTCACGTTTCCCACTATCTATATATATATATATTATCCTCTAGGCCTAGCGCCCCATACCGGGGGCGGCAAGGGCTGAGCTAATCGTGTTTGTGTAAACCAGGATTTTGTTAAGTCCCAATATAATTTAATATCTAAAAACGTCTCCTTTCTTTGGGCTTTAAAATAACCATACTCCTCCAGTTGTAGAGTGTCCTCTACATGTTTCAGCCACTCCTCCACCACAGGCGGTACCGGGTTTTTCCACCTACTGGCTATTAAGGACCTGGCCGAATTTAAGGAGAACTTTGTCAAAGTTGGCACATGTTTTGGGAAGGGCATTCAGTAGGGCTATCTCAGGGGTTAGTGCAAATGTGTCTCCCACTAAGCGTTGTAGAAAGAGTTCTATTTCCCGCCATAGGGGCTGTATTATGGGGCAGTTCCACCACATATGGTACATGGAGCCTTTCTGCCCACAACCTCTCGAACACATATCAGACGAAAGTGGATATATACTTTTTAGACGCGAGGGGGTCAAATACCACCTAGATAATACCTTGTAGTTAAGCTCTAAAATCTTCGTAGATGTTGAAGACTTCTTAACTAGGGAGTAGATTTTATTCCACTCCCTGTCACTCAGTTAAAAATTTAGGTCTTGTTGTCATTTATAAGTATATGTCGATCGTGTTGTCCTGCTATCTGCCAGTAATAGAGATTTTGCCAGTGATAGTGTATGTCTAAGAGGGCCCTGGGAGCTACACACAGTCTCAAAACGTGTCAGGGGTCTCGTCCAGTCAGATTTATATTTAGATGTATCCACTAAGTGTTGTAGTTGTTTGTACTTTAACCAATTTGTGAAAACCCCGTTTAGTATATCCCCAAGTTCTTGCCTTCCTTTCACCCTCTTTCCATTTAATATAAAGTGAATGGGTACAGTATAACCTATCTCTTTAGGTATCCTAGTTACCTGTCCGTACTCCATTCCCCCCAAAAACTCTGCATTCGGAGATACTGGAGTTAGCGGCGACCTCAGCGTAGATATATATATAAGGCTGTGACTTTAAAATTTCATCCCATACTGTGAACACTGAAGTATAGATTTTAAAGGTGCTAGCTGCTTCTGGTCTATGTGATTTCAGAATCCAGCACAAGGCACCAACCTGTGGGGTTTTTAAGATGTGTGAATCAATTGTTATCCAGGCTTTCGAGGGAGCATTCCTATGCCAGTCCAGTATTCTTTGAACACTGATGGCTTTATAGTACGTCTCCAAACAAGGGAGCCCGACTCCGCCTCCGGCAAGAGTTCTGTATAGTGTGTTCCGATCTACCCGAGGCTTTACCGAACCCCACACGTATTTATTTAACAACACTTGTAGGTTTTTTAAAAAACGGAGTGGGAGCAAAATAGGGAGTGCCTGCAGAATATATAATATTCTTGGGAGAGTTGTCATTTTTAAAGTTTGTATCCTGCCCCACCAAGAAAAGGGCTTCAGAGCCCACACCTTCAAATCGGCCTGTGTAGCATTATATAGTGACGTGAAATTAAGGTGAAACAGTAACTTATGTTTGGGGGTAAGCTTAATACCTAGGTATTTAATGGCTTTGGGTTGGAGTTGGTAAGGGCAATTTTCCATTAAGGATTCTAGCTCTGCTTTTGGCAAGTTTACATTGAGGATTTCAGACTTTAGGTGGCTGATCGAAAAGTATGACAATCTACCAAACTCTCTGAACTACTCCATCACAGCTGGTAAGGATGTGGACGGGGTCGAAAGAGATAGCAGCACATCGTCTGCATATAGCGAGACTTTGTATTCATTTTGCCCCATAGAGATACCCTTTATTAGCTCATTTCGTCTTATGCGCGCGCCAAAGTCTAGATTCCTAGTACAAATAAAAGAGGGGACAGGGGGCACCCCTGTCTTGTGCTGTTTCCTATATGGAAGGCGTCTGACAGTACGCCATTCAGTTTTATCTTTGCCGTTGGTCTAACATACAGTGATTGGATTCTCTTTATGGCTAAATCCCCAAAACCAAACTTCTTCAGGGTGGCAAACAGAAAAGACCAATTAAGGAGGTCAAAAGCCTTTTCCGCGTCTGATGTTAGTAAGATAGAACCAATTCCATTTGTCTTAGCATATTTGATCAGCTGCAGGGCTCTAATGGTGTTGTCCCTGGCTTCTCTGCCAGGGACAAATCCCACCTGGTTCGCGTGCACCAACAGTGGGAGAAGAGGGCTAATCCTAGCTGCTAAAATTTTTGCATAAATTTTGAGATCTGTATTTAACAACGATATTGGTCTAAATTTAGAGGGGCGTCTGATAAGTTTTCCAATTTAGGGATCACCGGGATATGTGCTTCTTTGGTTAAGGTTGTAAATTGCTAATTTCCATCTAGGGCTTGGAATAGGGACAACAAATGCGGCACCAGGTGTTCACTAAAAGTTTTGTAGTATTTATTCGTAAGGCTATCTGGGCCCGGGCTTTTACCAGCAGGTAGTGAGTTTATGGCTTTAAGAATTTCCTGAGCTGTTATTGGTTCTTCTAACACTGTTTTCTGTTGGCCATTCAATTGTGGGAGGTCTAGAGTCTCCAAATAATTTTCAATATCTGTCTCACTAGGGGAAGGTATGGATCTAGATAAATTGTATACTTGGTCATAGAAGTCTCTGAAGACTTCAGCAATCTCTCTGCTATCTTGTTTTATATTGCCTGAGCTATCTTTTATGTTAAAAATATGGTTCTTGGCTGTCTTTTTGCGTAACGCTCTTGCCAGCAGGGCACCCGCCCTATAGCCTCCTTGGAAGTACAATTTTCTCATAAACAATGCCTTCCTATGTGCTGCCTTGGTAAGATAAGAGTTTAGTGCCAGCCTAGTATCAGTTAGTTTAGTAAGGGACCTTTTATCGGTAGGAGTCTGTTTGTGAGCTAATTCCGCTTGATAAAGATCTGCTGAAAGCTTGTTATAAATCTGATTATGGGTTTTTCGTAGTCTTATACTGTGGTGTATGAAATTGCCTCTCATTACTGCCTTGTGGGCTTCCCATACAACTACTTTGTTATCTACCGAGTTAACATTGTATCTAAAATATTCCTCCAATTTTTGCTTAATGTCTTGTACAATGTCAGGGTCATGAAGTAACGATTCGTCTAATCTCCAGGAGTGTCTCAGAGGTCTTGTTGGCCAATCTATCTCTAAAGTGACTGTTGCATGGTCTGTCCAGGCCGCTGGTAGGATCTCTGTATGAGTTGCTAAAGTGAGGTAATTATGTTCTTACAGTAAGTAGTCAATTTGTGAGAAAGATTTCTGTGCATGGGAATAAAATGTATAATTTCTAGAGCGTGCATGCTGCAACCTCCAGACGTCCACTATTGTGACCGTCCTAAGGCTATCTGTAATGCTTTTACTAGTGTCATAAGATCTACGTAGTCTAGGAGTAGAGCAGTCCATCCCTGGGTCAAGTGGCACATTTAGATCACCACCGATTATCAGCATTCCCCTTTTGATCTCTAATATTTTATAACATGTTTTTCTCACAAATCTGGCCTGTTTTTTTGGGGGCATATACACCTGCCAGCGTGACTGGTGTGTCAAATACAGTACCTCGCAGAATAAGGAGTCTTCCCTCTAGATCCTCAAATTTGTCAAATAGTTGGAAGGGTACATTTTTATGAAACAATATTCCCACTCCCGCTACCTTTCTACCTGGGCTGGTGTGAAAGAAACCCAAGGGATAATCCTGGGACATAAATTTAGGTATATTATTTCTCATAAAGTGGGTCTCCTGAACGAAGACTATGTCTCCTTTAAGCTTTCGGAAGTGGTTTAGTGCTATGGACCGTTTCGTGGGAGAGTTGAGGCCTCTACAGTTCTGGGACAAAAAAACTAATGGATTGATAGCCATAATATATAGGATCTAAATGATTTGCCCTGCCTAAGCAGTGTCTTATCAGATGACAATGTGGATGCTCAGCCCTCCCTGCCCCAAAAAACAAAGGATACTTACCACTGCTCGCTCTATTTCTTAGTTTTCTCTTAGTGAGGAATCTTGTGACTATGAGGACTATTGTAGTGAGTGGATAAGAGCAATACATCTGGTGTAGCAGTAGCTGACTTCTTGAAAACAAAGTAACAAAAACAGAAATTAACAACATATCAACAGAATAACTGTGTAGAACAATTAACATCTTGCTAAATTCAGACACAGTAGTGTCTGGACTAAACGGGGGCTGAATAGTAACTGAAACATTATCAAAGTTCACCCTAGGAAAGGACCTCTTGTAATATTTTTATCATGCATGTTTATCAAGTCCTGGTGGATCAGCGGGTCCTGCATATGAAATAGCATATTATAAAAGGGATATAGAATATATATAAAAAAAAAAAAAAACAGGGAATGAGAACATAACAAACCTAATGTATATTTTAACACGTGTAAAAACACATCACCTATATTTTAAGTCATATTTTAGAAAGTGGACTCTCCTTTAAAGTCTTTTGAAACATTAACCTAGCTCACTTTAATTTCTCACTGAAAGTCATGTGACTTCGGCGTCCTAAGCCCTGGAAGAGGCCGCCAGGGCCTGATTTCTTTGCCTTTTTCGGTTGACTTTCTGCCAATGAGATCTCTGAGGCAATTGCAAATTTGTTGGTTTGTTGTTTCCAGCAGAGTCTTTACTGTGTAGAGATGGCGGGGTGGGCAATGGTATGTCCAGTAGCCTGCAAAACTCCTCAAGATCATCAGGTAACTTATAGATGATGGTTTTGTTTCCTTCATTAACCTTTAAGCAGAAGGGGAATCCCCACCTGTATGGTATTTCCTGTTCCCGCAGAAGTTCTGTAAGAAACCGGGCCTCTTTTCTGTTGTTCAAGGTCATTGGACTTAAGTCCGCGTATATCTGGAGGGACTGCCCCTCAAAGGTAAGGGGTGATGCCTTTCTCGCCGCTTGTGCTACCAGTTCCTTGTCCTGGTATTGGTGGAATTTTATTATGATATCAGGTGGGGGCTCAGATTCCCCAGGCTTGGGCCTGAGTGCCCTGTCCAACTGATATGGAGGCGAAGTAGTGTCTTTAGTCAGATGTTGAAAAAGCCTTTGTAGATATTGGGGGATGAGCTCTGTTGTGATAGTCTCTGATATGCCTCTGATTCTTAAGTTTTGTCTCCTCCCCCTATTATCCAAATCTTCCAAGTGACTCTTTAATTGCTGAATTTGAATGTCCTGAACTGAAAGACAACGAGAATGTCCATCTATGGTGTTATTGGTGTCATTCACCTGCTCCTCCACATAGTCAATCCTTTCACCCATCTCCGCCAAATCTTTCTTGACTTCAGCTAAGCTATCTTTCACTATCTTTGCCACCTGGTGCAATAAAGTGTTAAAGTCCTCCTTAGTTGGCAAGGAGTCCAGATCTGCTTTAGGTAATGGGGCAGTTTTCCCTGTTAACACGACATTGGGGGAAGCAGTAGCTATCATTTCTTCAGCTTCTTCTTCTGCATCCATATCAGAATGTTGCGAAGTACTTAATGCCTTAAAATATGTATTTAACTTAGTGGCTGCGGTTGTAGTTGGCCTCGCTGTTTTATCCGCTCTAGCTTGCCTTTTTGTGGCCATTCTGCTTTTTAGCCAGTGTTGTAAAGTTAGGCCACTACTCTATGCTGATAACTTTCTGGGCTGTGGCTGTGCCTGTAACTGCGTCAGGCCGTGTTATTATAGGTATTCACGTGTAAGCCTTTATCGTGAGGCTTCTACCCTATATGTCCCCTGTGTATTGTAGCCTGCCGATCAATTCCCTTAGAGTATTTTGTGCTGTAAGCAGATCCCTATTGTACACTTAGCCCCGGACCTGTACCCCCTCTTTTAATATACTTGCGCTTTCGCGCGTTTTGGGTAAGTGCTGCTGCGGCCTGGCACAGTGCTGAGATGGCGTGTCGAGTTTCCCGGTCCCCTGTTATAAACCACAGTGATGCGTTATGTAAGTGCCTTATCGCTACTTACAAATCTTCCTTTGCGACTCAGAGTGGATGACTGGTGGTCCGGGGCCGGCCCTGAGGTTGATCTTTGCTAGAGCTTTCAGCCCTAGTGCGGCCTGCGCTGTGACACAATGTCCATGTAGCTCCGGTGCTATATATCCACACTGTGCAAGTGTCCCACTGCAGCGGTGCTGTTTAGGAAGGGGTAACAGTTGTCCTGGAGCTAAAAAATTGTTCAATTACATGCTATTTTCTTCCCCACTGCAAACTATTACACAGAGCTTCTCTTAAGTGCGACTCTCCATCTTGGTAGTCAGCTCCACCCCCCGCATAGACTCGTTTATGGGCAGTTGGGTAATATATATTCTCGTTATAATAATGAGAATGTTTGACATCACATGTATATAGGATATACACTCACCGTCCACTTTATTAGGTACACCTTGCTAGTACCGGATTGGACCCCCTTTTGCCTTCAGAACTGCCTTAATTCTTAGTGGCATAAAGGCGTCCAAAGTGTGCCAAGAAAGTATCCCCCACACCATTACACCACCACCACCAGCCTGAAATGTTGATACAAGGCAGGATGGATCCATGCTTTATGTTGTTTACGCCAAATTCTGAACCCTACCATCTGAATGTCGCAGCTGAAATCGAGACTCATCAGACCAGGCAACGTTTTTCCAATCTTCTATTGTCCAATTTTAGTGATCCTGTGCGAATTGTAGCCTCAGTTTCCTGTTCTTAGCTGACAGGAGTGGCAACCGGTGTGGTCTTCTGCTGCTGTAGCCCATCTGCTTCAAGGTTCGACATGTTGTGCGTTCAGAGATGTTATTCTGCATACCTTGGTTGTAACAAGTGGTTATTTTAATTACGGTTGCCTTTCTATCATCTTGAACCAGTCTGCCCATTCTCCTCTGACCTCTGATATTAACAAGGCATTGTTGTCCACACAACTGCTGCTCACTGGATATTTTCTCTTTTTCTGACCATTCTCTGTAAACCCTAGAGATGGTTGTGTGTGAAAATCACAGTAGATCAGTAGTTTTTTAAATACTCAGACCAGCCCGCCTGGCACCAACAACCATGCCACGTTCAAAGTCACTTAAATCCCCTTTCTTCCCCAATCTGATGCTCGGTTTGAACTTCAGCAAGTCGTCTTCACCACTACTAGATGCCTAAAAGCATTGAGTTGCTGCCATGAGATTGGCTGATTAGCAATTTGTGCTACCAAGCAATTGAACAGTTGTACCTAATAAAGTGGCCGGTGAGTGTATAGCTCTTCTTATCTATCCCTATCTTAAGAGCAACAGGCTAACAGTTTTATTTCCTTCTCAGGTCGGGTTTTTTATTTACTTTATTCAAGTATATTTCACAGATTACACTGTAGTCAAATTAATATGCTAATTTATGTTTATTCTTTTATCATGCTGTTTCTAAAGACGTTATTACACTATTATCGACAACATAAGAATTTCATGGAAAGAAACTAAAAACAATGAGCGATTTACAGGGAACATTTACCTGACTCTTATACAAATAATAAACGTTACTTTTTTCTGCTCCAATGACTTTGCTACAAAGACACTTAGATATTTTGTTTTATGATCTCTTGTCATTGTATTGAATTATTCAGGATACTTTATTTACTGTTGTGTTCACGTTTTTCTTTGGGTGTATAGTACTTCTCTCTCCATAAAGATTAAAAAAAAAAAAAAAAAAAAAAGAATAAAAAATGGTTCTTAATTAATCTGTCATCCCTCTATTTTACTTTATTGTATACAATGGTGCTTTCAGCAGATAATAATCGCAATTTCATTTTTTTAAACAGTATTGCTGCATGGGATGTGTTCCACTACATTTTTTTGCTTAGAAGGGTCAATGAGTGACTTTTCTTCTTATATAAGCCTCCTATCACTTATTATTACTGTTGTATTAGAGGTCCAAGTGAGGTCTTATCTGGTACCAGGAGGTGGAAAAAGGAATCTTATTATTTCATTCTATTTTATCAGGGCCGGCTCAACCATGGGACCAAGTGGGTCCAATGGACCCAGGCAACACTTGACAAGGAGCAGCACTTTAGTAATAGTCAGTCATTGTCAGACTCAGACCCCTCCTGTCCACTGTCACTGTGGGGGAAGTTGCAGACTCCCAGCAGCATAACCTCATCATTCACAAAGACAAACAACCAGTCGGGGCAACATTCAAGGTGGGACAACTGCATCTCTTTCCTAACGACCTTCCCACTTATTGCACAATTGTGCATAACCAATGGTTGCTTGCAGGAAGGCAGACAGGCTTAGTAAGGTAAGCAGCCAGACTAGTAGGCTGATATGCTAATCCATAATGTTACTACTGGGGGCATCATTCAAGGTGGGAAAACTGCATCTCTTCCCTAACGACCTTCACACTTATTGCACAATTGTGCATAACCATTGGTTGCTTGTAGATAGGCAGACAGGCTTAGTAAGGTAAGCAGCCAGACTAGTAGGTTGATATGCTAATTAGTAATGTTACTACTGGGGGCATAATACAAGATGGGACAATTGCATCTCTTCCCTAACGACCTTCCCACTTATTGTGCATAACCATTTGTTGCTTGCTGGTAGGCAGGCAGGCTTAGTAAGGTAAGCAGCCAGACTAGTAGGCTGATATGGTAATCAGTAATGCTACTACTGGGGGCATCATTCAAGGTGGGAAAACTGTATCTCTTCCCTAATGACCTTCCCACTTATTGCACAATTGTGCATGACCAAGGGTTGCTTGCAGGAAGGCAGGCAGGCTAATCAGTAATGAAAAAAGTAAAAGTAACTATATTTAGCCTATCCGAGTCACTGCAGTCTCATTATGTGTTAGCTTATATCGTTATATAAATATACTAAGAGCAATTTCCTAGTGAAAACAAGTCATTCTTATTCATATCATTATATTTAACACGCTTATATACAAGGCAAAACGATTGTATTTACAAAAGGAGGTTTTAGAATCCACACACTATCCACATTGGACTCATTATAGATGTCTGTTATTTAATTATTAAATCTGACATATATGGGGTGAATTTTACTACCTCATCCTTAATAGTATCTTGTGCTTAATATAAGCTCAGTAAAACATTTGCCTGTTCATTGTAGACTTACAGTTTTCACCTAGGAATTGTGTGACACACATCTGCAAACCACAGACTATCTACCCAGAGAATCAACCTGGTATCACAGGAGTATTAGCTAATATATCCTACTGGCGGTTCACCAATATCAAGGACTCAACACAAACATTTAGGTTTTATTTGTTTAAAACAAATTACCAAACTAAAAACCAGCTTGGTGATATACCAAGAACAGTCATGTGACTGGACTCCAATTCTATCAAACTTGGGGTTTAAATGACCTAAAAATGTTAAAACACAACATGATTGTTTTTTTCAAGTAATTTGTACAGTATACTTAATACTTAATTAACCCTTACTGCACAGGGCAGAACATTAAACAAGTTGTTAATGTGGTGAACCAGATTGCTAGAGCTTTACCAATATACCAGTAAATCCATAACATACTGTGTCTTATGTGTACAAAATAATAAAGTACACAGATGCTTTAAAAATAAAAAGTATCTTTTCATCCATTACCAACTTACTTATAGGTGCTATATGTTACGATTCTGTTAAAACATTGGATAATTTGATATATTAAAGCCTGATTGTACTATGTGCAAACACACAATCCATATCATTATATATTCAACCTACTTGGACTAGGTTATTCAACCAGTCCTCAGCTTCTGGGAGTGTTTTTAAAGTAATATTCCAGTAATTTATTATTTTTGATATTAATAAAAGTTATGTTTTAACGTAGAGTTAGCAAGCTCACTTGATCAATCAGCTACTCTGATTTGCCTTTATATAATAGAGTCTTTTACAGCTTATAAATTCACTCTATATTAACCCCTTGAGTGCTAAGGATGTAGTCTTTTCAGTTAGAGCTCCTCTCTACTGTATTCTTTACATAAGTTGAATACTACATAGCACCTACTCTATTCAGCATAGATTTGAAGGGAATATTTCCCTCACAGACTAAGTATATATAAGGGTCACAAGGATATATAGAGTGCTAATACACATACTTGTATAGAAGTGCATTTGATACCTTCTTTTCCTTTGAATAATCAGTACTGTTACTACTGGGGGCATAATTTCATTCTCTGACCCAGGCCGCACAATATCTTGAGCCAGCCCTGTATTTTATTGTTCTTTAGGTAATGTTTGTATAACTTGCAGTGTCATTTTTTGGCTAATTACTTGATCTGCCTTAATGCTGTTTTATCTTTGTTACATGCCCATGTGATTGTATAAGTTCATGTTCATTCTATCTGAATATCTTGATTTCCATGATTTTTAACATTAGGAACTAAAAACATAATTTATGCTTACCTGATAAATTCCTTTCTTCTGTAGTGTGATCAGTCCACGGGTCATCATTACTTCTGGGATATTACTCCTCCCCAACAGGAAGTGCAAGAGGATCCACCCAGCAGAGCTGCACATAGCTCCTCCCCTCCACGTCACTCCCAGTCATTCGACCAAGGACCAACGAGAAAGGAGAAGCCAAGGGTGTAGTGGTGACTGGAGTATAATTTAAAAAATATTTACCTGCCTTAAAAAAAACAGGGCGGGCCGTGGACTGATCACACTACAGAAGAAAGGAATTTATCAGGTAAGCATAAATTATGTTTTCTTCTGTTAAGTGTGATCAGTCCACGGGTCATCATTACTTCTGGGATACCAATACCAAAGCAAAAGTACACGGATGACGGGAGGGATAGGCAGGCTCTTTATACAGAAGGAACCACTGCCTGAAGAACCTTTCTCCCAAAAATAGCCTCCGAGGAAGCAAAAGTGTCAAATTTGTAAAATTTGGAAAAAGTATGAAGCGAAGACCAAGTTGCAGCCTTGCAAATCTGTTCAACAGAGGCCTCATTCTTGAAGGCCCAAGTGGAAGCCACAGCTCTAGTAGAATGAGCTGTAATTCTTTCAGGAGGCTGCTGTCCAGCAGTCTCATAAGCTAAACGTATTATGCTACGAAGCCAAAAGGAAAGAGAGGTAGCAGAAGCCTTTTGACCTCTCCTCTGACCAGAGTAAACGACAAACAGAGAAGACGTTTGTCGAAATTCCTTAGTTGCTTGTAAGTAAAATTTTAGGGCACGAACTACGTCCAGATTGTGCAGTAGACGTTCCTTCTTCGAAGAAGGATTTGGACACAAAGAAGGAACAACAATCTCTTGATTGATATTCCTGTTAGTGACTACCTTAGGTAAGAACCCAGGTTTAGTACGCAGAACTACCTTATCCGAATGAAAAATCAAATAAGGAGAATCACAATGTAAGGCTGATAACTCAGAGACTCTTCGAGCCGAGGAATAGCCATTAAAAATAGAACTTTCCAAGATAACAACTTTATATCAATGGAATGAAGGGGTTCAAACGGAACGCCCTGTAAAACGTTAAGAACAAGGTTTAAGCTCCATGGCGGAGCAACAGTTTTAAACACAGGCTTAATCCTGGCCAAAGCCTGACAAAAAGCCTGAACATCTGGAACTTCTGACAGACGTTTGTGTAACAGAATGGACAGAGCTGAGATCTGTCCCTTTAATGAACTAGCAGATAAACCCTTTTCTAAACCTTCTTGTAGAAAAGACAATATCCTAGGAATCCTAACCTTACTCCAAGAGTAACCTTTGGATTCACACCAATATAGGTATTTACGCCATATCTTATGGTAAATCCTTCTGGTAACAGGCTTCCTAGCCTGTATTAAGGTATCAATAACTGACTCAGAAACCCCACGTCTTGATAAAATCAAGCGTTCAATTTCCAAGCAGTCAGCTTCAGAGAAGTTAGGTTTTGATGTTTGAAAGGACCCTGAATCAGGAGATCCTGTTTCAGAGGTAGAGACCAAGGTGGACAGGATGACATGTCCACCAGGTCTGCATACCAAGTCCTGCGTGGCCATGCAGGTGCTATTAGAATCACTGATGCTCTCTCCTGTTTGATTCTGGCAATCAATCGAGGAAGCATCGGGAAGGGTGGAAACACGTAAGCCATCCTGAAGTCCCAAGGTGCTGTCAGGGCATCTATCAGGACTGCTCCTGGATCCCTGGATCTGGACCCGTAACGAGGAAGCTTGGCGTTCTGTCGAGACGCCATGAGATCTATCTCTGGTTTGCCCCAACGTCGAAGTATTTGGGCAAAGACCTCCGGATGAAGCTCCCACTCCCCCGGATGAAAAGTCTGACGACTTAAGAAATCCGCCTCCCAGTTCTCCACTCCCGGAATGTGGATTGCTGACAGGTGGCAAGAGTGAGACTCTGCCCAGCGAATTATCTTTGATACTTCCATCATTGCTAGGGAGCTTCTTGTCCCTCCCTGATGGTTGATGTAAGCTACCGTCGTGATGTTGTCCGACTGAAACCTGATGAACCCCCGAGTTGTCAACTGGGGCCAAGCCAGGAGGGCATTGAGAACTGCTCTCAATTCCAGAATGTTTATTGGCAGGAGACTCTCCTCCTGACTCCATTGTCCCTGAGCTTTCAGAGAATTCCAGACGGCACCCCAACCTAGAAGGCTGGCGTCTGTTGTTACAATTGTCCAGTCTGGTCTGCTGAATGGCATCCCCCTGGACAGATGTGGCCGAGAAAGCCACCATAGAAGAGAATTTCTGGTCTCTTGATCCAGATTCAGAGAAGGGGACAAATCTGAGTAATCCCCATTCCACTGACTTAGCATGCACAGTTGCAGTGGTCTGAGGTGTAAGCGAGCAAAGGGAACTATGTCCATTGCCGCTACCATTAAGCCGATTACCTCCATGCATTGAGCCACTGACGGGTGTTGAATGGAATGAAGGGTGCGGCAAGCACTTTGAAGTCTTGTTAACCTGTCCTCTGTCAGGTAAATCTTCATTTCTACAGAATCTATAAGAGTCCCTAGGAAGGGAACTCTTGTGAGTGGAACGAGTGAACTTTTCTTTTCGTTCACCTTCCATCCATGTGACCTTAGAAAAGCCAGTACTAACTCTGTATGAGACTTGGCAGTTTGAAAGCTTGAAGCTTGTATCAGAATGTCATCTAGGTACGGAGCTACCGAGATTCCCCGCGGTCTTAGTACCGCCAGAAGAGCACCCAGAACCTTTGTGAAGATTCTTGGAGCTGTAGCCAATCCGAATGGAAGAGCTACAAACTGGTAATGCCTGTCTAGGAAGGCAAACCTTAGATACCGGTAATGATCTTTGTGAATCGGTATGTGAAGGTAAGCATCCTTTAAATCCACTGTGGTCATGTACTGACCCTTTTGGATCATGGGTAAAATTGTCCGAATAGTCTACATTTTGAACGATGGAACTCTTAGGAATTTGTTTAGGATCTTTAAATCCAGGGTTGGTCTGAAAGTTCCCTCTTTTTTGGGAACCACAAACAGATTTGAGTAAAACCCTTGTCCCTGTTCCGACCGTGGAACTGGATGGATTACTCCCATTAACAAAAGTTCCTGTACGCAGAGTAGAAACGCCTCTTTCTTTGTTTGGTTTGTTGACAACCTTGATAGATGAAATCTCTCTCTTGGAGGAGAGAATTTGAAGTCCAGAAGGTATCCCTGAGATATTATCTCTAGCGCCCAGGGGTCCTGGACATCTCTTGCCCAAGCCTGAGCGAAGAGAGAAAGTCTGCCCCCCACTAGATCCGATCCCGGATCGGGGGCCCTCAATTCATGCTGTTTTAGGGGCAGCAGCAGGTTTCCTGGCCTGCTTGCCCTTGTTCCAAGACTGGTTAGGTCTCCAGCTTTGTCTGTAGCGAGCAACAGATCCTTCTTGTTTTGGAGCAGTGGAAGTTGATGCTGCTCCTGCTTTGAAATTCCGAAAGGAACGAAAATTAGACTGTCTAGCCTTAGGTTTGGCTCTGTCTTGAGGCAGGGCGTGGCCCTTACCTCCTGTAATGTCAGCGATAATTTCTTTCAAACCGGGCCCAAATAAGGTCTGCCCTTTGAAAGGTATATTAAGTAATTTGGACTTAGAAGTTACATCAGCTGACCAGGATTTTAGCCACAGTGCTCTGCGCGCCTGAATGGCGAATCCGGAATTCTTAGCCGTAAGTTTAGTTAAATGTACTACGGCTTCCGAAATGAATGAATTAGCTAGCTTAAGGATTCTAAGCCTGTCCGTAATGTCGTCCAGAGTAGCTGAACTAAGGTTGTCTTCCAGAGACTCAATCCAGAATGCCGCTGCAGCCGTGACCGGCGCAATGCATGCAAGGGGTTGCAATATAAAACCTTGTTGAACAAACATTTTCTTAAGGTAACCCTCTAACTTTTTATCCATTGGATCTGAAAAGGCACAGCTATCCTCCACCGGGATAGTGGTACGCTTAGCTAAAGTAGAAACTGCTCCCTCCACCTTAGGGACCGTTTGCCATAAGTCCCGTGTGGTGGTGTCTATTGGAAACATCTTTCTAAATATCGGAGGGGGTGAGAACGGCACACCGGGTCTATCCCACTCCTTAGTAATAATTTCAGTTAGTCTCTTAGGTATAGGAAAAACTTCAGTACTTGTTGGTACAGCAAAATATTTATCCAACCTACACATTTTCTCTGGTATTGCAACTGTGTTACAATCATTCAGAGCCGCTAACACCTCCCCTAGTAATACACGGAGGTTTTCCAGCTTAAATTTAAAATTTGAAATATCTGAATCCAATCTGTTTGGATCAGAACCGTCAGCCGCAGAATGAAGCTCTCCGTCCTCATGTTCTGCAAGTTGTGACGCAGTATCTGACATGGCCCTAGCATTATCAGCGCACTCTGTTCTCACCCCAGAGTGATCACGCTTGCCTCTTAGCTCTGGTAATTTAGCCAAAACCTCAGTCATAACAGTAGCCATATCTTGTAATGTTATTTGTAATGGCCGCCCAGATGTACTGGGCGCCACAATATCGCGCACCTCCCGAGCGGGAGATGCAGGTACTGTCACGTGAGGCGAGTTAGTCGGCATAACTCTCCCCTCGTTGTTTGGTGAAATTTGTTCAATTTGTACAGATTGACTTTTATTTAAAGTAGCATCAATACAGTTAGTACATAAATTTCTATTGGGCTCCACTTTGGCGTTAGCACAAATAGTACAGGTCTCATCCTCTGAATCAGACATGTTTAACACACTAGCAACTCAACTTGCAACTTGGAAATATTATTCAAGTAAAATACAATGAAAAACGTACTGTGCCTAAGAAGCACAGAAAGATATATGACAGTTGAAATCAATAAACTGAAAAGGTTACAGCATCAAACTTTGTGAAAACAAAACACAATTTTAGCAAAGGCTTGTTCAGCAAAGAATAACTAACCCTGATGGCATAAAAAAGTTAAAGAATAAACGTTTTTTTATCACAGTCAACTACAATCTCACAGCTCTGTTGTGAAGATTACTTCCCTCAAACAAGCTTTGAAGACCCCTGAGTTCTGTAAGATGAACCGGAACATGCAGGAAAAAACAATAAGCTTCTGACTGAAATTTTTGATGCGTAGCAAAAGCGCCAAAAAAAGGCCCCTCCCCCTCACACACAACAGTGAGAGAGATCAGTAAACTGTCAGACTTAGATCAAGCAACTGCCAAGTGGAAAAATAGTGCCCAAACATTTTATTCACCCAGTACCTCAGAAAATGAAAACGATTTTACATTCCAGCAAAAACGTTTAACATAAATTAAGAGTTGTTAAAAAGCCTGTTGCTTGCAAATAGGCTAAAGTCTTATATACACAGTGTAATTCCAGTGAAGTACCATTCCCCAGAATACTCAAATGTAAAATATACATACATGATATTATATTGGTATGGCAGGATTTTCTCATCAATTCCATTGTCAGAAAATAAAAGCTGCTACATACCTCTTTGCAGATTAATCTGCCCGCTGTCCCCTGATCTGAAGTTTACCTCTCCTCAGATGGCCGAGAAACAGCAATATGATCTTAACTACTCCGGCTAAAATCATAGAAAAAACTCTGGTAGATTCTTCTTCAAACTCTACCAGAGAAGGAATAACACACTCCGGTGCTATTAAAAATAACAAACTTTTGATTGAAGAAATAAAACTAAATAAAATCACCATAGTCCTCTCACACATCCTATCTAGTCGTTGGGTGCAAGAGAATGACTGGGAGTGACGTGGAGGGGAGGAGCTATGTGCAGCTCTGCTGGGTGGATCCTCTTGCACTTCCTGTTGGGGAGGAGTAATATCCCAGAAGTAATGATGACCCGTGGACTGATCACACTTAACAGAAGAAAGGAACATTAAACCCAAAATTTGTATTTTATTATTCAGATGGCGAATTTACTTTTAAACTACTTTTCAAATATATTTAAATTATCTAATCTGCTTTATTTTCTTGGTATACTTTGTTGAAGGATGAGAAATGCCCTTCTGGGAGCTATCTGAACACATCAGACGAGCCAATGACAAGAGGCATATATGTGAAGCCACAGATCAGCAGCAAGTTCCTAGTAGTGCATTTCAGCTCCTGAGCCTACCTAGGTATGCTTTTCAACAAATAATACCTTTAGCATCCCTTTAAACTCTGGCAGTAATGTAATTGTGTTGCCCATCAGATGTCATAGGCTTTTACAGCAAAAAAAAATCTAACTTTAAAAGTATTCAACCAATAGCCCTGTTTATTTTTCTGTAAGAGCTGCCAAGGTAATGGGATGTGCACGTATTGAAGTTTTACTGTATTTCCTTTAGGTGAAATTAATTAGTCAATGTGATATGTACCTCTTTATCTATAAGGGATAACAAAGCTCTTAGTTCACTTCTAAAGAGAATATTTTCTGCAGGGACACTATATTCTGAGAGGAAAAACTTTCATACAAACATTAAAAAAAATCTGATTTTGAGAAAATATTAAGAAACATTTACAATACTGTCAGGTAAATATTGAAAATGTTATGTCTGGTGAAAGACTTTGGCCTACTTTCCATTGCCTTTGTAAACGGTGGTAACCTAAAACAACTCTATATAATTTAATGGAGATACCACAAGTTTACTAGGCCTTTGTAGGCCATTCCTGTTACACAACAGCCTTGTGGCTGCTTCAGTTACCTTAGTTATTCCAAGAAACACAGGGGAGGGACAGGGATCCTGCACACACATGATCATGTGATCACTGCTCCACCCTTATCTATAAAATGGAGGCTAAAAACTCTTGACTACTAAATATGGCCACTTCCACCCATGAACAGCAGTCCAGTCTGTAAATGAAGCCAATAGCTAGGACTTTTATCTTCTAGAAAGAGTGTATTTAGCTAAAACAGCATCATAGATACATACATAGACACCAGCAACTACTGGTTATGGGGATCTGTTTTACCTGCAATGGCAACAATGATGGAAATGTCATTTTTATCTTTACTATATAAAAAGTTATATAGGATTCTTAGAGGATTAAAGTATAAACAACTGGTATAGATTTACATGATGTAATGATCTGAAAAGGGGATGAAAATTTGTATTGAAGTGTTGGGAGCCTTAAAAAAATACACATACTTAAATATAAATAAACAGAAATAGAGCCTTTTTTATCTACCTATCAACATTATATACGTATTTTTAGTAGACAACCCAAGATATTGATCTGGGTCCATTTTGGTAAATTTCATGCCACTGTTTTGCCGTCAATTGCGATCATATTAAAAATCAAATCATGATAAAAAATTGTTAACTTTTTCACAAACTTTGGGTTTCTCACATGCTTTTTTATTTGCTTTTTACAACAAGGGAGAGGTAGTTCTTGTAAACCATATAGATAACATTGGACGTGGATTGTGGCAGACACTGCACTAATTGGCTAAAATGAAAGTCAATAGATAATAAATAAAATGTCATGTGATCAGGGGGATGTCAGAAGATGTTTAGATACAAGGTAATCACAGAGGTAAAAAGTATATTAATATAACAGTGTTGGTTATGCAAAACTGGGGAATGGGTAATAAAGGGATTATCTATGTTTTAAAACAACAAAAATTCTGGTGTTGACTGTCCCTTTAAAACATTATACAATAAAATACATATAAAAAAACATTGTATATACATGTATAATATACCCACATCTCCACAGCTCATATAGGTTTAATGGTAAGGTGTTTTATTTTGCTGGTCTTTATTAACATAACAAATATATAGGCGTTCAGTAAGAGTTTAATTGGCGTTCCATGGGTGAAACCTGTATTTTAATTAGGAAACATCGTTGTCACTTTCAAATTTTAAAAGCACTGTCCTCCATCTTGGATTCATCTTTTCAGCCATATCAGTCTCGCCAGCTTACCTAGTTAAACTGAATTACATACAGTTTGTATTATTTGAAAAGTTAAAGGGACAGTCTACACTAAAATTGTTATTGTTTAAAAAGATAAAACACCATTACTACCCATTCCCCAGCTTTGTACAACCAACATTGTTATAGAAATATACTTTATAACATTTAAACCTCTACATTTCTATCTGTTTCTAAACAACTAGAGACAGCCTCTTATCACATGCTTTTTTATTTGCTTTTCACAAAAGGAGACTGCTAGTTCATGTGGACCATATAGATAACATTGTGTTAACGCCCGAGGAATTATTTAAGATTTAGCACAACGCAGTACTAAATGCAACTCAATAGATAATAAATAAAATGTTGTGATCAGGGGGCTGTCAGAAAAGGTAATCACAGAGGTAAAATGTATATTAATATAACTGTGTTGGTTGTGCAAAACTAGGGAATGGGTAATAAAGGGGTTATCTATCTTTTAAAACAATAAAAATTCTATTGTAGACTGTCCCTTTAACTCAGAGAGACCTTTATTTTTTTTTAGCAAACACACCGTGTACACATACTCTAAATATATGCCCCCCCCCCTGCTGAGATAACTGGCAGAATTTTACTAAACCTGCAATCCCTACTGTTACCTATGGAAGGCAGATCACCACTGGTCAGATTAGAGAGAGTTAGACCAGATTTTGAGACCTATTTTGTGGGGTCGATCCGATATAAATCGTCGCCCGCAAAAGCCGGCGACGCCAATATTTGCGCGGATTTGGTATCACATATACGGCGTAACCTAGAAGTTACGCCCGTATATTTCTGCCGTCGCCCGCAGTTTTTTGGGCCATAGGCAGGTATACCAAACCCGCGCAGTTTGGTATCCAATATGCAGCGTAAGGACTTACGTGGCGAAAATGGAGAAAACTTACTCCATTTTCACCTCGCCACAAAAAGCAGCCGTAAGAAGCCTTACGCTGACTATTGGAGCCCCGTAACTCCCTAAACTAACTAGAAAATAAACCTAACACCTAACGCATGCGCAATGTCTATCTCCCTGTCAACCGCGATCTGCTAAAATAAACCTAACACCTAACGCATGCGCAATGTCTATCTCCCTGTCAACCGCTATCCCCCCCCCCCCGAAATCCCTAATAAAGTTATTACCCCCTAAACCGCCGCTCCCGGACCCCGCCGCCATCTACATAAACTAACCCCCTACTGTGAGCCTCTAAAACCGCCGCCATCTACCTTATCTATCCCCTAATCTGACCCCTTACACCGCCGCCACCTATATAAAAATTATTAACCCCTAATGTAAGCCCCTTACACCGCCGCCATCTCTATTAAAATGATTAACCCCTAATTTAATCTACCTACCCCGCCGCCAGCTATATTATCTATATTAACCCTAAGTATATTATAGTTAATATAGGTATTACATTATATATATTAACTATATTAACCCTAATTATATTAGGGTTAATATAGTTAATATAGTTACTATAGTATTTATATTAACTATATTAACTCTATCTAACCCTAACTAAATTTATATTAAATTAATCTAATTCATTTATAAACTAAAATATTCCTATTTAAATCTAAATACTTACCTATAAAATAAACCCTAAGATAGCTACAATATAATTAATAATTACATTGTAGCTATGTTAGGGTTAATATTTATTTTACAGGTAAATTGTTAATTATTTTAACTAGGTATAATAGATATTAAATAGTTATTAACTATTTAATATCTACCTAGTTAAAATAATTACCCAATTACCTGTAAAATAAATCCTAACCTAAGTTACAAATACACCTACACTATCAATAAATTTAATAAACTACAAACATCTATCTAAAAATACAATTAAATTAACTAAACTAAATTACAAAAAAAAACAAACACTAAATTACAAAAAATAAAAAAAAGATTACAAGATATTTAAGCTAATTACACCTATTCTAAGCCCCCTAATAAAATAATAAACCCCCAAAATAAAAAAAATTCCCTGCCCTATTCTAAATTCAACAAATTTCAAAGCTCTTTACCTTACCAGCCCTTAAAAGGGCCTTTTGTGGGGCATGCCCCAAAGAATTCAGCTCTTTTGCATACAACAAATACAATACCCCCCCCCCCCATTACAACCCACCACCCACATACCCCTATTCTAAACCCACCCAAACCCCCCTTAAAAAAGCCTAACACTACCCCCCTGAAGATCTCCCTACCTTGTCTTCACCACACCGGGCCGAACTCCTGATCCGATCCGGGCGATGTCTTCCTCCAAGCGGCAAAGAAGAATTCTTCCTCCGGCGATGTCATCCTCCAAGCGGCAAAGAAGAATTCTTCCTCCGGCGACGTCTTCCTCCAAGCGGCAGCAAAGTCTTCATTCTTCCGGCGGCATCTTCAATCTTCTTTCTTCGCTCCGCCGCCGCGGAGCATCCATCCCGGCCGACTGCTGAACTTGGAATGAGGTACCTTTAAATGACGTCATCCAAGATGGCGTCCGCCGAATTCCGATTGGCTGATAGGATTCTATCAGCCAATCGGAATTAAGTTAAAAAAATCTGATTGGCTGATTGAATCAGCCAATCAGATTCAAGTTCAATCCGATTGGCTGATCCAATCAGCCAATCAGATTGAGCTCGCATTCTATTGGCTGATCGGAACAGCCAATAGAATGCGAGCTCAATCTGATTGGCTGATTGGATCAGCCAATCGGATTGAACTTAAATCTGATTGGCTGATTCAATCAGCCAATCAGATTTTTTTAACTTAATTCCGATTGGCTGATAGAATCCTATCAGCCAATCGGAATTCGGCGGACGCCATCTTGGATGACGTCATTTAAAGGTACCTCATTCCAAGTTCAGCAGTCGGCCGGGATGGATGCTCCGCGGCGGCGGAGCGAAGAAAGAAGATTGAAGATGCCGCCGGAAGAATGAAGACTTTGCTGCCGCTTGGAGGAAGACGTCGCCGGAGGAAGAATTCTTCTTTGCCGCTTGGAGGAAGACATCGCCCGGATCGGATCAGGAGTTCGGCCCGGTGTGGTGAAGACAAGGTAGGGAGATCTTCAGGGGGGTAGTGTTAGGCTTTTTTAAGGGGGGTTTGGGTGGGTTTAGAATAGGGGTATGTGGGTGGTGGGTTGTAATGGGGGGGGGTATTGTATTTGTTGTATGCAAAAGAGCTGAATTCTTTGGGGCATGCCCCACAAAAGGCCCTTTTAAGGGCTGGTAAGGTAAAGAGCTTTGAAATTTGTTGAATTTAGAATAGGGCAGGGAATTTTTTTTATTTTGGGGGTTTATTATTTTATTAGGGGGCTTAGAATAGGTGTAATTAGCTTAAATATCTTGTAATCTTTTTTTTTATTTTTTGTAATTTAGTGTTTGTTTTTTTTTGTAATTTAGTTTAGTTAATTTAATTGTATTTTTAGATAGATGTTTGTAGTTTATTAAATTTATTGATAGTGTAGGTGTATTTGTAACTTAGGTTAGGATTTATTTTACAGGTAATTGGGTAATTATTTTAACTAGGTAGATATTAAATAGTTAATAACTATTTAATATCTATTATACCTAGTTAAAATAATTAACAATTTACCTGTAAAATAAATATTAACCCTAACATAGCTACAATGTAATTATTAATTATATTGTAGCTATCTTAGGGTTTATTTTATAGGTAAGTATTTAGATTTAAATAGGAATATTTTAGTTTATAAATGAATTAGATTAATTTAATATAAATTTAGTTAGGGTTAGATAGAGTTAATATAGTTAATATAAATTCTATAGTAACTATATTAACTATATTAACCCTAATATAATTAGGGTTAATATAGTTAATATATATAATGTAATACCTATATTAACTATAATATACTTAGGGTTAATATAGATAATATAGCTGGCGGCGGGGTAGGTAGATTAAATTAGGGGTTAATCATTTTAATAGAGATGGCGGCGGTGTAAGGGGCTTACATTAGGGGTTAATAATTTTTATATAGATGGCGGCGGTGTTAGGGGCTCACTTTAGGGGGTTATAGATATAATATAGCTGGCGGCGGGGTACGGGAGCGGCGGTTTAGGGGTTAATAACTTTTTTATTGTTAGGCTAGTGAGGGGGGATAGCGGATAGAGGGTTAGACAGTGCGGGCTATGTTAGGGAGGCGTGTTAGACAGTGCGGGCTATGTTAGGGAGGCGTGTTAGACAGTGCGGGTGTTTTAAACTTTAGTCAGGTTTTATAGGCGCCGGCAGTTTCTAACGTGGCGCAAGTCACTGGCGACGCCAGAAATTTGTACTTACGCAGATTTCTGGACATCGCTGGTTTGTGAGACTTACGGCACGTTAGCATCTGACGGCGACCTATATGGGATGGCTCGAGTTGCGAGCTGAAACTGCGGGCGACGCCGGTTCCCTCGCTTGCGCCGTAAACTGCGATCGATATCGGATCGCGCCCTGTGGGTCTGACAATCCTTTTAACATCAGGGCCATAGTCCAGTACTTCCATTATTAATAGACATTTTCTGCTTGACAATATTTACAATTTTTATACAAAACGATTTAATATAAAAAAGCTTTTTTTTGCATTCATGGGATTTTAACACAAAAGGACGTTATATAATATAAATTACTTTTGTGTTTCCCTTTTGAGTTATATATACAATATAAAGCAACTCCTAAAACAAACAAACATTTCCTGAAACCTATGTATATGCATTGTTAAAGTAAATCTTGTCATTTATCTTCACCATGACAAAGACACACTTTGAGGTATGAAATTACTATACAATGCTTATAATGTCAAATACAGGCATAGAGGGTGAGATAGAAGGAAATTCCTCTGAGCGTACTGTGCTATAGATAGCAGAATTATTGAGTATGTTATTAAAATGTAACCTTTATTTTTGCTACTAAAATGACAGCAAAAAAGAGAACAGATACAGTGGGGCCTATTTAACAATGGTCTGTTGGACCTGATCCGACAGTGTGGATCAGGTCCGATAGACCTTGCTGAATGCGGAGAGAAATACGCTCTCCGTATTCATCATTGCACCAGCATCTCTTGTGAGCTGCTGGTGCAACGCAGCCCCCTGCAGATTCGCGGCCAATTGGCCGCCAGCAGGGGGTTGTCAATCAACCCAATCGTACTCAATCGGGTTGATTTGTGGCGATGTCTGTCCACCTGCTCAGAGCAGGCGGATAGGTTATGGAGCAGCGGTCTTTAGACCGCTGCTTCATAACTGGAGTTTCTGGCGAGCCTGCAGGCTCGCCAGAAACACGGACCCTTAAGCTCCATCCGGAGCTTGATAAATGGGCCCCACTGTTTGCTGCCCAACAAAATTAAAAACACTGCACTACTGATCCTAGTAATAGGATTAGTGTTGCTAAAGTGTTATAGTGGGGATGTATATAGGAGAATAGCGTTATATACAAAAAATTTGTAATCTTGCTGGGGGTGTTAGCCCCAATGGCAACCTTTCTTACGGTGGTATTGCTTTATATGCTTAGGAGAAGCAAAGAGCAGCTTTATAAAGTAAAACACAAAACAACTGCGTTCAGTATTAATATAAGTCCATAGTCTTCAATAGTTAGTAATAGTATGAACTTGATGGCAGAGCACTGCCTGCGTATAAATACTTAATAGTATGGCAGGATTAAGTAATATGGATATATTAAACCAAATTGAAGATTGAAGGTGTATAATTTGATTCTTATAAATATTTGTACTGCCCATCGGCTAGATTTAGAGTTCTGCGGCCAAAGGGGTGCGTTAGCTACGCATGCTTTTTTTCTCCCGCACCTTTTAAATACCGCTGGTATTTAGAGTTCACAGAAGGGCTGCGTTAGGCTCCAAAAATGGGAGCGTAGAGCATATTTACCGCCACTTCAACTCTCGATACCAGCGGTGCTTACGGACGCGGCCAGCTTCAACAACGTGCTCGTGCACGATTCCCCCATAGGAAACAATGGGGCCGTTTGAGCTGAAAAAAAAACCTAACACCTGCAAAAAAGCAGCGTTAAGCTCCTAACGCAGCCCCATTGTATCCTATGGGGAAACACTTCCTAAGTCTGCACCTAACACCCTAACATGTACCCCGAGTCTAAACACCCCTAGCCTTACACTTATTAACCTCTAATCTGCCGCCCCCGCTATCGCTGACCCCTGCATATTATTATTAACCCCTAATCTGCCGCTCCGTAAACCGCCGCAACCTACATTACCGCTATGTACCCCTAATCTGCTGCCCCTAACATCGCCGACCCCTATATTATATTTATTAACCCCTAATCTGCCCCCCCAACGTCGCCGCTACCTAACTACATTTATTAACCCCTAATCTGCCGACCGGAGCTCGCCGCTACTCTAATAAATGTATTAACCACTAAAGCTAAGTCTAACCCTAACACTAACACCCCCCTAAGTTAAATATAATTTAAATCTAACAAAATAAATTAACTCTTATTAAATAAATTAATCCTATTTAAAGCTAAATACTTACCTATAAAATAAACCCTAATATAGCTACAATATAAATTATAATTATATTGTAGCTATTTTAGGATTTATATTTATTTTACAGGCAACTTTGTAATTATTTTAACCAGGTACAATAGCTATTAAATAGTTAATAACTATTTAATAGTTACCTAGTTAAAATAATTACAAAATTACCTGTAAAATAAATCCTAACCTAAGTTACAATTAAACCTAACACTACACTATCAATAAATAAATTAAATAAACTACCTACAATTATCTACAATTAAACCTAACACTACACTATCAATAAATAAATTAAATAAAATACCTACAAATAAATGCAATTAAATAAACTAACTAAAGTACAAAAAATAAAAAACAGAATTTAAGCTTACCTGATAAATTACTTTCTCCAACAGTGTGTCCGGGCCACGGCGTCATCCATTACTTGTGGGATATTCTCCTCCCCTACAGGGAATGGCAAGGAGAGCACACAGCAAGAGCTGTCCATATAGTCCCTCCCAGGCTCCGCCCCCCCAGTCATTCGACCGACGGTTAGGAGAAAAAAAGGAGAAACCATAGGGTGCCGTGGTGACTGTAGTGTATAGAGAAAGACATTTTTCAAACCTGATTAAAAAACCAGGGCGGGCCGTGGACCGGACACACCGTTGGAGAAAGTAATTTATCAGGTAAGCATAAATTCTGTTTTCTCCAACATTGGTGTGTCCGGTCCACGGCGTCATCCATCACTTGTGGGAACCAATACCAAAGCTTTAGGACACGGATGAAGGGAGGGAGCAAATCAGGTTACCTAAACAGAAGGCACCACGGCTTGCAAAACCTTTCTCCCAAAATATAGCCTCCGAAGAAGCAAAAGTATCAAATTTGTATAATTTGGCAAAAGTGTGCAGAGAAGACCAAGTCGCTGCCTTACATAACTGATCAACAGAAGCCTCGTTCTTGAAGGGCCATGTGGAAGCCACAGTCTTAGTAGAGTGAGCTGTGATTCGTTCAGGAGGCTGCCGTCCGGCAGTCTCATAAGCCAATCGGATAATGCTTTTCAGCCAGAAAGAGAGGTAGCAGTAGCTTTTTGTCCTCTCCTCTTACCAGAATAAACGACAAACAAAGAAGAAGTTTGTCTGAAATCCTTTGTTGCTTCTAAATAGAACTTTAAAGCACGGACTACATCTAAATTGTGTAACAAACGTTCCTTCTTTGAAACTGGTATTCGGACACAAAGAAGGAACAACTATTTCCTGGTTAATATTCTTGTTGGAAACAACTTTTGGAAGAAAACCAGGCTTGGTACGCAAAACAACCTTATCTGAATGGAACACCAGATAGGGTGGATCACACTGCAAAGCAGATAGTTCAGAAACTCTTCTAGCAGAAGAAATAACAACCAAAAACAGAACTTTCCAAGATAGTAACTTGATATCTATGGAATGTAAGGGTTCAAACGGAACCCCTTGAAGAACTGAAAGAACTAAATTTAGACTCCAGGGAGGAGTCAAAGGTCTGTAAACACCACAAACTCCTCACCATCCCTGTGGAGATGCTACTTGTTCAGAGCGGCAAGGAGAATGACTGGGGGGGGCGGAGCCTGGGAGGGACTATATGGACAGCTCTTGCTGTGTGCTCTCCTTGCCATTCCCTGTAGGGGAGGAGAATATCCCACAAGTCATGGATGACGCCGTGGACCGGACACACCAATGTTGGAGAAAAGAACTAAGTTACAAAAAATAAAAAAATATTTACAAACATTAGAAAAATATTACAACAATTTTAAACTAATTACACCTACTCTAAGCCCCCTAATAAAATAACAAAGCCCCACAAAATAAAAAAATGCCCTACCCTATTCTAAAATAAAAATAGAAAAGCTCTTTTACCTTACCAGCCCTGAAAAGGGCCATTTGCGGGGCATGCCCCAAAGAATTCAGCTCTTTTGCCTGGAGAAAAAAAACATACAATACCCCCCCCCAACATTACAACCCACCACCCGCATACCCCTAATCTAACCCAAACCCCCCTTAAATAAACCCTAAGCCCCTGAAGATCTTCCTACCTTATCTTCACCACACCGGGTATCACACCGATCCGTCCTGGCTCCGATGTCTTGATCCAAGCCCAAGCGGGGGGCTGAAGACATCCATCCTCCGGCTGAAGTCTTGATCCAAGCGGGCAGAAGAGGACATCCGCACCGGCAAACATCTGCATCCAAGCCGCATCTTCTATGTTCTTCCATCCGATGACGACCGGCTGATCTTCAAGACCTCCACCGCGGATCCATCCTCTTCTTCCGACGACTAGACGACGAATGAAGGTTCCTTTAAGGGACGTCATCCAAGATGGCGTCCCTCGAATTCCGATTGGCTGATAGGATTCTATCAGCCAATTGGAATTAAGGTAGGAAAATTCTGATTGGCTGATGGAATCAGCCAATCAGATTCAAGTTCAATCCGCATTCTATTGGCTGATCGGAACAGCCAATCAGAATTTCCCTACCTTAATTCCGATTGGCTGATAGAATCCTATCAGCCAATCGGAATTCGAGGGACGCCATCTTGGATGACGTCCCTTAAAGGAACCTTCATTCGTCGTCTAGTCGTCGGAAGAAGAGGATGGATCCGCAGCGGAGGTCTTGAAGATCAGCCGGTCGTCATCGGATGGAAGAACATAGAAGATGCGGCTTGAATGCAGATGTTTGCCGGTCCGGATGTCCTCTTCTGCCTGCTTGGATCAAGACTCCAGCCGGAGGATGGATGTCTTCAGCCCCCCGCTTGGGCTTGGATCAAGACATCGGAGCCAGGACGGATTGGTGTGATACCCGGTGTGGTGAAGATAAGGTAGGTAGATCTTCAGGGGCTTAGTGTTAGGTTTATTTAAGGGGGGTTTGGGTTAGATTAGGGGTATGTGGGTGGTGGGTTGTAATGTTGGGGGGGTATTGTATGTTTTTTTTCTCCAGGCAAAAGAGCTGAATTCTTTGGGGTATGCCCCGCAAATGGCCCTTTTAAGGGCTGATAAGGTAAAAGAGCTTTTCTATTTTAATTTTAGAATAGGGTAGGGCATTTTTTTATTTTGGGGGGCTTTGTTATTTTATTAGGGGGCTTAGAGTAGGTGTAATTAGTTTAAAATTGTTGTAATATTTTTCTAATGTTTGTAAATATTTTTTTATTTTTTGTAACTTAGTTCTTTTTTATTTTTTGTACTTTAGTTAGTTTATTTAATTGTATTTAATTGTAGGTATTGTATTTAATTAATTTATTGATAGTGTAGTGTTAGGCTTAATTGTAACTTAGGTTAGGATTTATTTTACAGGTAATTTTGTAATTATTTTAACTAGGTAACTATTAAATAGTTCTTAACTATTTAATAGCTATTGTACCTGGTTAAAATAATTACAAAGTTGCCTGTAAAATAAATATTAATCCTAAAATAGCAACAATATAATTATAATTTATATTGTAGCTATATTAGGGTTTATTTTACAGGTAAGTATTTAGATTTAAATAGGAATAATTTATTTAATAAGAGTTAATTTATTTCGTTAGATTTAAATTATATTTAACTTAGGGGGGTGTTAGTGTTAGGGTTAGACTTAGCTTTAGGGGTTAATACATTTATTAGAGTAGCGGTGAGATCCGGTCGGCAGATTAGGGGTTAATTATTGTAGGTAGGTGGAGGCGACGTTGGGGCGGCAGATTAGGGGTTAATAAATATAATATAGGGGTCGGCGGTGTTAGGGGCAGCAGATTAGGGGTACATAGGGATAACGTAGGTTGCGGCGGTGTACGGAGTGGCAGATTAGGGGTTAATAATAATATGCACGGGTCAGCGATAGCGGGGGCGGCAGATTAGGGGTTAATAAATATAATATAGGGGTTGGCGGTATTAGGGGCAGCAGATTAGGGGTACATGGGGATAACGTAGGTGGCGGCGGTGTGCGGTCGGCAGATTAGGGGTTAAAAAATTTTAATAGAGTGGCGGCGATGTGGGGGGACCTCGATTTAGGGGTACATAGGTAGTTTATGGGTGTTAGTGTACTTTAGAGCACAGTAATTAAGAGCTTTATAAACCGGCGTTAGCCCAGAAAGCTCTTAACTACTGACTTTTTTCTGCGGCTGGAGTCTTGTCGGTAGATTTCTAACGCTCACTTCAGCCAAGACTCTAAATACCGGCGTTAGAAAGATCCCATTGAAAAGATAGGATACGCAAATGGCGTAGGGGGGTCTGCGGTATGGAAAAGTCGCGGCTGCAAAGTGAGCGTTAGACCCTTTCCTGACTGACTCCAAATACCAGCGGTAGCCCAAAACCAGCGTTAGGAGCCTCTAACGCTGGTTTTGACGGCTACCGCCAAACTCTAAATCTAGCTGCATATTTTTAAGATAAGGATACAGTACTACTGTATTTTTAAGATAAGGATAAACCACAGTATAGAATTCCCCCGATTAAGTTTGTTTAGACATAAATAGTAAGTCACTAAACCACAAAATTATACTAATAGTGGAGGATGGATCCGCGTCGGCTGCTTCAAGATGGTCCCGCTCCGCGCACGATGGAAGAAGATAGAAGATGCCGCCTGGATGAACATGTCTACCGGTCCGGATGTCCTCTTCTTGCCGGATAGGATGAAGACTTCGGACCGTCTTCTGGACCTCTTCTTGCCGGATAGGATGAAGACTTCGGACCCTCTTTTGGACGGATTGGTGATACCCGGCGTGGTGAAGATAAGGTAGGGAGATCTTAAGGGGCTTAGTGTTAGGTTTTTTAAGGGGTGTTTGGGTTAGATTAGGGGTATGTGGTTTGTAATGTTGGGGGGGTATTGTATGTTTATTTAAATGCAAAAGAGCTGTTTTCTTTGGGGCATGCCCCGCAAAAGGCCCTTTTAAGGGCTGGTAAGGTAAAAGAGCTGTTTAATTTTTATTTTAGAATAGGGTAAGGCATTTTTTTATTTGGGGGGGCTTTGTTATTTTTTTAGGGGGCTTAGAGTAGGTGTAATTAGTTTAAAATTCTTGTAATCTTTTATTATTTTTTGTAATTTAGGCCTAGATTTAGAGTTCGGCGGTAGCCGTGAAAACCAGCGTT
Source organism: Bombina bombina (assembly GCF_027579735.1). Lineage (NCBI taxonomy): Eukaryota > Metazoa > Chordata > Amphibia > Anura > Bombinatoridae > Bombina > Bombina bombina. Next base: position 348,950,092 of record NC_069505.1, on the reverse strand, counting down.
AGAGGCTCCTAACGCTGGTTTTTACTGCCCGCTGGTATTTGGAGTCAGTGATTAAAGGGTCTAACGCTCACTTTTCAGCCGCGACTTTTCCATACCGCAGATCCCCCTAAGCCAATTGCGTATCCTATCTTTTCAATGGGATCTTCCTAACGCCGGTATTTAGAGTCGTTTCTGAAGTGAGCGTTAGAGCTCTAACGACAAAACTCCAGCCGCCTGAAAATAGCAGGAGTTAAGAGCTTTCTGGGCTAACGCCGGTTCATAAAGCTCTTAACTACTGTACCCTAAAGTACACTAACACCCATAAACTACCTATGTACCCCTAAACCGAGGTCCCCCCACATCGCCAACACTCGATTACATTTTTTTAACCCCTAATCTGCCGACCGCCACCTACGTTATACTTATGTACGTTAAATTAGAAAAGATTGACCTCTGCGCCTATTAACAACCTATGTGCCCGGGGAGGGGTAATCCTAGCTGGTACCCAATGTACAAGAAGAAAATTAAGGTATAACCCAAGGCGCCTACCCTAAGGAGGCTAGGTGTATGAAAATGTAAAATCTAATTATGATTTAAACTCCGGTGTGGTCTAAAAATGTTTTAATACATAAATAAAAATGTTTTGCAGATAAAACAAATATACATACAATGCTTCAAGTAAATATACAATGCTTCATGGATCCATGATAA